>NC_057405.1:48887086-49087496 GCF_019320065.1 Cervus canadensis
TCTGAGCACCTCTTATGGACCCTGTCTGTGGTAGCTTTGGTTGAACTCTCAGACCGCACCCTCTTTGAGAGATCTGAATCTGTTTGGGGTCCCTTTCCCTCAGCCAAGAGGTAGTAGCTGCCTTTTTGCACATCGAAACTCCAGACTGCTTAGCGTTCTCTTTTAGTCCTTTTAGTAGTTCACCCCCTTTTATGAATTAATAATTACTTATATTACTTTATTTTCTACTCAAACTACTGATCTGATTTCTGTCTCCTGAAAGGACCCTTACTGATGCAAGTTGTTTACAGGTATTCTTAACGTATACATATCTAATCCATCTAAATATTTTTTAAATTTTCCAAGAGAGGGGGAGACCCTTGCTTCTGTATTTGTAATTTCTTTATTCCCTTCAGAACTTTGTATAATATTCCATATATATTGGGCTTCCCTGGTAGTTCAGTTGGTAAAGAATCCTGCAATGCAGGAGAGCCCAATTCGATTCCTGGGTTGGGAAGATCCGCTGGAGAAGAGATGGACTACCCACTCCAGTATTCTGGTCTGGAGAATCCCCATAGACAGAGGATCCTGGTGGGCTACAGTCCATGGGGTCGCAAAGAGTCGGACATGACTGAGCGACTTTCACTTTTACACACTGACTTTCACTTTGACCACATTAATTATACACTTCTGACCAACAATGATGAATAAGACATGGACGTCAAGAATCTCATTGTCTAGTAGGAGAGAGACACATGCAAACAAGTAACTTTAGAATGTGATAGATATGCCATGGAAGAATGTACATGGTGTGGTGGTGGGACCCTGTGTTGGGTGGGGCTGGGGATGGGGATGGGATGGACCTCACTCAACAGGTGTCACTGAACTGAATTTCTGAGATTAAAAAGAGGGATGGTCCCATTGATTAGGGAGGAAAGGGCAATGCAGACAGAGGGAAGGTGTGAAGTTTCAGGAATCCATGAAGCAAGACAAGGCCAACTTGAGGAATGTCAAGTAGTACACTATTGTAACCCTAAGGGAAGTGTGTGAGTGTGTGTTTGTGGGACTATAATGTGAGTAGGGGAGGAGGCAGCATTGAGAGTGGTGGGAAAACAAGGCTGAGAAGAGTGGGTTAGCTCCAGCCCAGACTGGACTTTGCATGGCCTGCTAAAAAGTTTGGATTTTATCGTGGACAACTACAAGCTCAAAGAACTCAAGGAATATAAAGAATATAGAGAAAAAGTTAATTATTAGTTTTTTGCACCAAGTATATTTAATCCTTTACAATGTGGAATACATTTTTGAAGGATTCGAAGAAATTCAAATCCTTAGCCTCGCCTTGGAGTTAAAAGAGGGAGATTTAAGTGTTAGGAAGGAACAAGAAGCACTAAATTGACAGCTAAAGACCAAAGTGTGCCCTGGGGTTTAAGGCGGGAGAGACTGGGTAATTAAGAAGTAGAACTGTCTGGTAGGGCCCTTGGGCACCTAACTTTCTTCCTCTGTCTGCATTGTCCTTTTCTCTCCATCTGTAGGGACTGTTCCTCTCCTCTTTGAAAACTCAGCTCAGTGACAACTATTCTGTGAAGTGTATTCAATCCCCATCCCAGCCCCGCGCAACATGGGGCCCCACCACAACCATATCAAGTACATTCTACGGTGGTATCTTCATACTCGCATAGTAAAAGGTCACTTGTTGGTATGCAGAGTTGCTTGCTTGTAGATATGTAGAGGGACTGCATTGTGGGGAAAGAGCAACCTTTTAGTAAAGGGAAGCCTGATCATGGAGTGATTTTGGTAGCAGAAGAGAAGCTTCTGAAGCTGAAGCCCCAGTCCTTTGGCCGCTTGATGCCAACTTATTGGAAATGATCCTGATGCTGGGGAAGAGTGAGGGCCGAGGAGAAGGTGGCGGTAGAGGATGAGATGGTTGGATAGCATCACTGACTCAGTGGACATGAATTTGAGCAAACTCTGGGAGATAGCGAAGGACAGGGAAGCCTGGTGTGCTGCAGTCCATGGGGTTGCATAACTTAGCAGCTAAATAACAACAAGGTGGATTTTTACTGGTAGATTGCTGATTATAAAGATTTTTCTGTTGTTAGCAATAATGAATGGAAGGGAAGAAACCAAAGATGAAAACCAGATGCTGTTGAAATATTCTTTTGTATCAAGTATATTTCAAGTGATGAGATGCTACGTGTTTTGGCTGTTGGTTGGAAAGATGTAAAGAGTGTTTGTGTTTAATTTACGTGGATGCTATCTCCCTGGTAGCTCAGCTGGTAAAGAATCTGCCTGCAAGGCGGGAGGACTGGGTTCGATTCCTGGGTTGGGAAGATCCACTGGAGAAGGGATAGGCTACCTACTCCACTATTCTTGGGCTTCCCTGGTGGCTCAGCTGGTAAAGAATCTGCCTGCAATGTGGGATACCTGGGTTCGATCCCTGGATTGGGAAGATCCCCTGGGGAAGGGAACAGTTACCCACTTCAGTATTCTGGCCTATAGAATTCCATGGACTGTACATGTACATTTGATTCAAGGTAGTTGCAAAGAGTTGGACATGACTGAACAACTTTCACTTCACTGTCTCCAAAAGAAACGAAGCCACAACACACCAAATGTCACAAATCAAAATGTCATGCTGAAAAGTGTTTCACATTTCCATTTCTCCCTTAGGAAATGGTTGACCTCAGAATAGGAATTCAGAAATCTCCCAGCCTGCTGCTTTGCCACTAAGAAAACTGATACTGGTTCCCCAAACCCCTGATTAAGAAAGAAGCTGGAAGAACAAGCAGAAGTGTTTTGAGACTGTGAGTACCCCTGCCAAAACCCAGTGGGAGTGTCCCTGGAGAAATGAAGGTCATAGAAGTTTAAAAGTTTGATTATTTTTCAAAGTTTTTGCTACCTTCCCAGTAAATAGTACCTTCCATTCTTCATTCTTACTAGCAAATTGTCATTTATCACCCAATAATTCTCTTGTTAAGGCCTAGAGGATTATTATTTTCAGGGATGGGTGAATTTAATCGTCTTGCTGTCTCCCACAACTTTGCCAAAGTATCTCAGGGGTCAAAGTTCTTCTCATCTCCCACCTCCCAGAATATATTCTCTTTTATTATGAAGCATGAAACCTGGACTACCTTGAATCAAATGTATGAGAGGAGAAAAATGCATCAGGGCAAAGTAGTCGCTCAGTTCTAGGCTTGTTTCTGTGGAGGCCTCACTAGTTTCAACCGTTGGAAAGTTATTTAATCTCTCTGTCTTGTCTTTTTAATTAGTAAATGTGGATATTAGCAATTTTCTCTGACTCCTTATGGATTTTTATCCAGATAAAATGAAATAATAGACATTGAAAGTCATTTTGAAAAAATATGCTGTTACCAAAATGTAAGAAATCCTTCTGTTATCCTGATTACAGTAACCCTCATGATTAAGAAGTGTAGATGGTGGTGTTTGGAAAGATTTGCTGGGTATAATAATATGGGGCATCACAACATACACAGTGGCCTGTGTGTTTTACTTCTCCTTGTGCGTGTACAGTGACCTACCAGCCAGTGGACCAATGATCTCCTGCATGGCTGCATCTTCATCTTTCCTCATTCATTAACAATTGTTTCTTAAATCCCTTTTGTGTACAAGAAGGACTTCCCTGGTGGCTCAGGTGGTAAAGAATCCACCTGCAATGCCAGAGACCTGGGTTTGATCCCGGGGTTGGGAAGATCCCCTGAAGGAGGGCATGGCAACCCACTCTAGTATTCTTGCCTGGAAAATTCCATGAATGGAGGAGACTGGTGGGTACAGTCCATGGGGTCACAAACAGTCAGACATGACTGAGCAACTAAGCATAGCTCAGCACAACATGTAACGAAAGGTTTCTAGATACTGGAGATACTGCTTAAAGGAAAGAGACAATGTAGCTTATGCCCTAATTAGAGGAGGCATAAAATAAACAAGTAAATACACAGTATGGCAGATGGCATTAAGTGCTATGGAGGTAAATAAAGCAGGAAAGCAGAATGTCAGGGTGTGGGGGCACTATGGCTGACTAGCCAAATCTTGCCCATGGCTTGGTTTTGCAAACACTAACCATGACCATTCATTTATGTCTTGTCTACTGCTGCCTTGAATAAGTAGTTGAGATGCAGAGCAGTTCTTTTTTCTTTTTTTACCATGAAGCAAACAATATTTACTCTTTGGCTTTGTGCAGAAACTGTTTGAAGCTCCTGATATAGGCCTTTGTAGGCCATCTCAAGGACTTGGATTTTTACCCTGAGTGAAGTGGGATACCCATGGAGGGTTTGTGGAGTAACATGATCCAGATTGTGTTTTAGAAAAGTTTGTCCTGGTGCTTCTTATGAGACTAGATTCTGGGGTCAGGAATGGAAGCACAGAGACCAGTTAGATGGCAGTTGCACTGACGTAAGGAGAGTGACTCGCTCCAGGGTAGAAAGGATAAGAAGGGGGGATGAGTATAAAGTTGGTTTCCAGATAAAATTTTAAGGTAAAAAAGTGAAGGATTTTGGCCTGAATAACTGGAAGGGTGGAATTGCCATCAGCAGAAATGCAAAGCTGCCAGAGGAGCATGTCTGGGGACAGAAGTGAGGGGTTTGATTTGTACATAGTGAGTTTGCATTATCGCATAGCCCTTGAAATGGTTGTGCCAATGAGGCAGGTGACTGAATGATGCTGGAATTCTGAGGAGAGGGCAGTGTTGGGGATAAAAAAATCTCACAGTTATCAATGTATAGTGGTTGATCAGTGCCATGGGACAAAACAGAATCACTTCCTTGGCTTTCCTGCTATGTTTTGGTTTGTGCATTGGTGCCCAGACAGACTCTGTATTTGCTGGAAAGATAAGGGAAAACTGTTTGGGTACAAAGTGTGATGCCTGTGTATTTCTTGATAGCACTACAAGTCATTGTCCTCAAGCTACATTTAGCTTGAAGGAAGTAGGAAAGAGAAACATCTGAAATTTAAAAATGATACATTGAGCTTAGTTTTGAAAAGCAAAAATCCTGCAAAATGTATGTCCGCTTCAAGCGTGCATGCTGCTCACTTTCTCATTGTGTCCAACTCTGTGTGATGCCATGGACTATAGCCCACCAGTCTCCTCTGTCCTTGGGATTTTCTGGGCAAGAATACTGGGGTGGGTTGCCATTCCCCTCTCCAAGAGGGTAGGATAATTTGTCCCAGGTGCACTTTTTCTCAGAATAGGTAAACAAGAGGAGGAAAAGTTCCATTTAGTTAAAACCTACTGGATTCCAGGAGTTTTGCAAACAATAATTCATTCCATTGCTCTCTTCTTGAATTTTTCAAAATTGGGCTGGAGCTATTCCAATATATCTATGATTTTATTCCTCCAGATGGATATTCAGTGAAGATAATTTCTGGCTCTTACCATTTCATTCTCTCTTCTAACAGAGAGAAATTGAAAATAAAGTCCCAAATTAGTGCAAACACATTCCTGACTTTCAAAAAGGTTCACTTTTAGGTCACTTCTAAATTAACTCTCTATTTAATTAGAACAGGTTGGTCCAGCCCACTAACTGCTGTTCTAGTTCCAAGGCTAAATATAGTTCCATAAAGCATCAACTTAAAATGTATCTGTAGTGTAAATTCTCTGATACTGTAATGATTATTTTTATTTAAAATAGGCACATTTGTAACCATGATCTGTGTAAGATGAGGGGACAGTGTACATTGTTCAGCTCTCTAAAGTGCATAGATACTACACATAGCTGAGGACAGAAAGAGAGGCAATCTGCTGACTGAGTCAGATCTGGAGTTGCTCCCTATTACCTAGAACCAGGTTTCTCAGTCATGGCGCTATTGACACTTTGGGCTAGGTAGTTCTTTGCTTGGATGGTGGGCTGTGCTCCATAGGATGCTGAGCAACATCTCGGGCCTCTACCGTCTTGCTACTGGTTGCAGCCATTCATTTTCTAGTTGTGATAACCAAGTGTCTTTAGAGATAGCCAAGTGCTTCTGGGGGGCAGTGGGTATTGAGAACCACTTACATAGAGGTAGGTTCTGTTTTCTTAGTTTTGCATTGAAAATTTTCTATGATTTACCTTCAGGTGTTTTCAAGTTTTCCCTCCATAAAACTACCTTTAAATGCCTGGTCTACTTATCATTCTCCTTAAAAGTTTTGTTCCTTTTGGAGTTGGTGCCTCTGTAAATGCTCACCCATTTCCCACTATGGAAATCTATCCCTTTCTTCTAGCCAAATACTATCAATGCATATAAACATGATGTAGTCCTTCGTGTTTCATGAAATGATAGCATCAAGTCATAGAAACTGAAGGAGGTTAGCCTAGTTATTTTGCAGGTGAGGACAATGAGATCAGGGGAGCCACTGTTGATGGAGGTCGTGGGGGCTACGTGGGGAGCAGGCAGTATATGGAGAGCCCTTCCTCCAAATCTACTGTGCCTGCCGTCCCACCTGCTTCCTGGATGTCTCTGGTCCCATTTTACTTTCACCCTGAAACTCTTAGAGATTTTGTTCTTGTGATTCATTTTCATAATCACAGTCCTTCCACACTGAAACTTAAACATGCCATTTAATACATGAATGAGATACAAGGTTACTTACAAAGAGATGATAGAAAGAAGCAATTTCATAGATTTATCATAATTCAGTAATAGAAATTATATTTTTGGAGGAGAATTTTTTAAAATATATAAACTTATTATTATTTTTAATTGTCCCACAGGACTCTGAGGCTCTCTTCATTTCTTTCTTTCTTTTTTTTCGGTAACTTTAAACTTTTTATTTTGTATTGGAGTATAGCCAGTTCGCAATGTTGTGGTAGTTTCAGGTGAAGAGTGAAAGGACTCAACCATGCATATCCATGTATCCATTCTTCCCCCAATCCCCCTGGAGGGGAATTTTTTTAAAACTCAATATTATTTTATTTAAAGTTCCTCACATTAGCACTGTCCAATAAAAATATGAGACAGATATATAAAGGTAATAGTTTCTCATAGTCATGTTTAAAAAAAATAAAAGGAAACAGGAATTTAATTTCATTAAAATATTTTAATTAACCCCATTATGTCCAAAATGGCAAATAGACAGGGAAACAGTGGAAACAGTAGCTGACTTTCTTTTTCTGGGCTCCAAAATCACTGCATATGGTGATTGCAGCCATGATATTAAAAGATGCTTACTCCTTGCAAGGAAAGTTATGACCAACCTGAATAGCATATTTAAAAGCAGAGACATTACTTTGCCAACAAAGGTCCGTCTAGTCAAAGCTATGGTTTTTCCAGTGGTCATGTATGGATGTAAGAAACTTAAAGAAAATGTAGTGCCGAAGAATTGATGCTTTTGAATTGTGGTGTTGGAGAAGACTCTTGAGAGTCCCTTGGACTGCAAGGAGATCCAGTCAGTCCATCCTAAAGGAGATCAGTCCTGGGTATTCATTGGGAAGACTGATGCTGAGGCTGAAGCTCCAGTACTTTGGCCACCTGATACGAAGAGCTGACTCATTTGAGACGACCCTGATGCTGGGAAAGATTGAGGGCAGAGGAGAAGGGGATGACAGAGGATGAGATGGTTGGATGGAATCACTGACTCAATGGACATGAGTTTGGGTGAACTCTGGGAGTTGGTGATGGACAGGGAGGCCTGGCATGCTGGGGTTCATGGTGTCACAAAGGGTCGGACACAACTGAGTGACAGACCTGAACTGAACTGAATGTCCAAAATGTTATTTCGACATGTAATCATCATAAAAATTGTTAGTGAACTATTTTACATTCTTTTCTCTTTATAAAGTCTTTGAAATCTGGTGTGTGTTTTATCGTTACTCATATGTCAGTTGGAGAAGAACATGGCAACCCACTCCAGTACTCTTGCCTGGAAAATCCCATGGATGGAAGAGCCTGGAAGGCTGCAGTCCATGGGGTTGCGAAGAGTCGGACACGACTGAGTGACTTCACTTTTACTTTTCACTTTCATGCATTGGAGAAGGAAATGGCAACCCACTTCAGTATTCTTAACTGGAGAATCCCAGGGATAGAGCAGCCTGGTGGGCTGCTGTCTGTGGGGTTGCACAGAGTCAGACGCGACTGACTCGACTTAGCAGCAGCAGCATACGTCAGAACCAAGTCGATGCATTTAAGTGCTCAGTGTGCGAGTGGCCTGTAGCATTTCAGGATGTCCTCACCTCATGGATACTCTTGTGTATGAACTACTTGATCATCAAACCAAATGCAGTCTTTCCCCCTTATACCTGCTCCTCAGAAATCTCCATCTGGACTAATATCAGCCACCTCCATCTGAGCCAGACGCCTCTGTACCATCGTGGTTCACAGTCCCCATCTTGAGTCTTTTTTTTTTTAAACACTCTCATCTGATAGATCTCCAACTGCTGTCAGTGTTGACACAAAAGCTTCACAAGTCACTCTCTCTGGTTTCCACCCCACCTGAGGTTATAAATGGCTTCCTAGTCCATTTCCCTTTGTGTAGCCTCTCAGCCTGTCCACCGGTCTCTACACTTACGTGATATGTAATCCGTGATCTGACCATTTCCTTCCCCACATCTCCCACAGGTTTAAGAATTCAGTCCCAGGATTCAGTGAAGCCATCAGGCACCGTGCAGTCAGCCTTCTGATCCCCGGCTGCCCGTGTGGACCTGTTCCAGCACCGCAGGTCCCCCTCTGTTCCCGGACAACACCGCGCACTTGACTGACTCTTGCTTGTGACTCTGTTGCTCTGTCCTGGACACTCTTTACCGTCTTTACCTTGACTTTGATTGTGGAGACCTTCACTTGTGTAACTAAAGTCAAATGTGCCTTAAATATAAAAAGCTTCCAATCTGCCTGAGAACATGCCATCACAGATGAAAGCATGTCCATTTCTTTTCTTATAATTGCATGTATATATGTCTGCTTTTGCCAGTAGGTTATAAACACCAGAGGGCTGATTTTGTTTTATTCATCTGTATTACATAAGATGTAGAATCTGAAAGTGGGATTGTCTCACAGTAGGGAGTCGCTCAGTTTCTTTTTAGTTGAAATTACTATTTCTGTCTTGTGAGATTCAAAATGAGTCGTGGGTCATGGTCCAAGGCCCTTCTCTTCATCCTTGAGTCCGTAGTATGTTGCCCATCCTACACACCCACTCACACCTGCAGGGGGACAGACGCCAGGACACAACACAGGCACCTTCTCATGTGTGTGGACACAGATGACAGCAACTGGTTAAAAACTCAACCTACCTTAACCAACCCTGTGGGACTCTGGCTAGCAAGAAACTACTCAGCTGCCCAATGCTTGGTTTTAGCTAGTATTATAAAATCAAATCTTTTGAACAAAGCTATTGATAATTTGAAATATTGACTCTTTAGGGTCTTACCGTTTCTAAATTGCCAGGCCTAAAATTTGGTGCTAGCCCATGGACAGCAAAAAAACAAAAAGTTCATAGAAAAATAGGGAGAGGGATGTTGTTGAAAAATATCACACAGAATCATAAATACCTATTTAATTATTAAATTTTAGTAACTATATCTGTATCCCAGTAGAAATGATGATATTTTATTATTTAATTAAATGTAATACTATTTTTAGGTATTGGTTTGTGAGCTGGCAGTGTCAGGTGGTGTATCTTTAAGGAGAAATAGGGTTTAAGCGGGTTGTGACTTGCTTCCAGGTAATTTGGTGATGGGAGGAGGTATGGATGACATTTAGTTGTTTATGTCAACCAGCGTGGAAACCAAACATAAAGGTAAATTGTTAACTGTAAAAGATATTTCCATTCTTTAGGCATGTTCCTATGGCTAAGGCTAAAATGAACCCATTTGAGACCTTCTTTAAATAGACATTTTTAGTAATATTTAAGTAGTAGGTACAGTAGATATTAAAGGATGTCATGACTTCATATTATTTTTTTTTTTTTAAATTTTTTTATTAGTTGGAGGCTAATTACTTCACAACATTTCAGTGGGTTTTGTCATACATTGATATGAATCAGCCATAGATTTACACTTATTCCCCATCCCGATCCCCCCTCCCACCTCCCTCTCCACCCGATTCCTCTGGGTCTTCCCAGTGCTTCATATTATTTTTAATGACTGTAAGAAAAGGGTCTAATATTGAATTAATAGCATTCTGTACTATGACTTTTCTTTATTTAGAAATATTTTGTATGTTAAATATCAACCTGTTGTGTTATGCCTGAAATTAGTAAAAGTCAGAAATGGATTCATAAAAGATGTTCCAGTTTGAATTCTGGATTCTCTTTTGACATGTTAGCATGTTCAAGATTCTTTTTTCTAGTACACACCTATAGCCCATATACAACCTTCTACTTGACCCAGATTCAAAACGCAGTCCTTTCAAAAGATTCAGGGAAGTTTGTTTTTTATCTGCACTTGATGTAAGGACTGCTTCACTTAAATCGTAATTGCTCCCGCGAAGCAACCAACTCGAGGTAATTCTAGTCCCTGCTCTTGTATGGAGAACAAAGACACAAAAAAGTACACAAAGACACAATCTGGGTGAAGTTACCTGGCTCAGGGGCTTTTCTGTATCACAACCAAAGGGGTTTTATTGTCTGTTCCCTTGGTTAATTTATTTTTCCTCTAAACATTGTAAAGACTAAAAAGGTTTAGGGAGAGAAGGAGGAAGATGGTACTAGCATTACGGAATTCATGTGTTGTGTTAGGTTGTGTTTCAAGTTCTTTACATGAATTGCTTCGATTTATAAAAATTTTGAGTTAAGTATCGTTTTTTCCCCCAACCCTTAATTTAAAGATGAAGAAACTGAGGTTTGGAAAAGTGAAGACATTTGTCTAAAGTCTCAGAGCTAACATGCCTTAGAGCTGGGATTCAGCCCATTTTCCCTACTATGGAAGGTGACCTCCCACCATGACAAGACTGAGTCTCCCAGAATACAACATGCTACTGACGTTTACTATGGGTGAGCTTTAGCAGATTTAAGCAGACACACCCAGCGTATGCTGCAGCTAGCTTGTATCAGCTTACAAGAGCTGGTTGCTGAATTTTCAAGTGATGGTTGTTACGTACAGACATGTTGTTGTCTCTAAGTGGTGTCCAACTCTTTTGTGACCCCGTGGACTATAGCCCAGGAGCCTCTTCTGTCTGTTAATAAGCATTAAAGTCCATAAAGTCAAATTCTAATAAATTTTTATTTATTTATCTATTTATTTATTTTTAAATAAATTTTAAAAAAGATAGTAAAAACTAAAAGCATCACTTCTAAATTACTTTTCCATAGTTTGCCCTTACCTCTGCTTGAGATTACTTGCATCTGTTGCATGTACATGGAGGAAATATAATACTGCATGATGACGTGCTACTGTGCTGTTGTCTCAGCTCCACCTCCAAGGACCTTGTGTTGATTGCCTGACATTAGCCATGGTAGGAGCATTTGGACCATGGAGTTAAGCAAACACTACAGACCTGCACCTTCCACCCCGGGAAAGCCATTTGTTAACGTTTACCAGCACACTACTGTGACAGCACTTAGGGTTGACATGCACACCTCAGTTCTTCGATGCTTTCTGTTTCTGTGAACTCAGGAGCATTCAGTGCGTATTTACCTAGCATTCGCTGTGTGTGTGTCGGGCACACACTTCTGCCACCCTTATGTCACGTATACCTCTTAAAGTAGCTATAAGGTAGATGTCATCACTCCCATTTTGTAGATAAGAAACTGAGGTTTCAGGTAAAATAACATCCCCAAGTTCATGCAGTTAGTAAGTAGTGGAGCATGAGCTTGATTCTGTGCTTTGTGAATCCACATTTCACAATTCCGCAGCTGTCGGGACCTATTGTGGGGACAGTTCAGGAGGCGGTTGTAGTCAAGGGAAAGCATTTTATTAAAGCCATACATTTTCTTTCTATTTTACTACTGCTGTATTCGTCTGAATGAATAATCAGCACATCCGCTGGAATGCAGCATGACAGTCTGTAGTGTTGAATAGAAAAGTGAAGGCTAGAATAGACGATAAGAGGAACTTTAGAAGAAAAAGCACAAAACACGGCAATTCAGACTAGCTGTCTCAGACAACAGCAACAAAAATGTTTGTAATGTCCCTGCCCTACAAACTGGGCTACGCAACACATCACCCCAGTCTGAGGATACAGTGTTCCAAAGATAACTTTATTAAGGACAGAAAGAGCTGAAGGCATCTATTCTTGAGTCAATTTTGCTATGAGATGCCCACCTGATACTTTGTAGTATAGAGCTATGGCTTCTTTCCAAGAGGACGTTTTAGAGGAGCTTAGTGGACAACCTTAGCTTTTATCATTTCAACAGGTAATTTTATAGGTCAGTAGCACAAACCCTAAAGTTTCAATGGTTTAATGCAAGACCCCTGAGTGAACATAGTTCACTGCTTGCTCCCATCATGATCTGATACAGATCAGGCATTTGTGGCTTAGTGTCCCTCTAGTTCTGTCTCAGGGAGGCAGCTGCTTCCATTTGCAATATCTCTATTTCAGAGTTCTTCACTTCCAGCCAAGGCGTCTATGGAGAATTCACATTTTGCTTAGCTTCATGAAGCTGAACTTTCACTCACATTCTTCTCAATGTGCCCTCATTCACATGGCCACAACCTATTTATAAGTGAAAGTCACTCGGTCGTGTCCGACCTTTTGTGACCCCATGGACTGTGTCCATGGAATTCTCCAGGCCAGAATACTGGAGTGGGTAGCCTTTCCCTTTTCCAGGGGATCTTTCCAACCCAGGGATCAAACTCAGGTCTCCCACAATGCAGGTGGATTCTTTACCAGCTGAGCCACGAGATACAGTTAATTTCAGAGAGCACATGGATGATTGGTGCTAGGGACCATCTTCTTCATGTTCCCTAGAGCCTACAAAAGCTTTCTTTTATTCCATCCACTCTTACTTTGCTCTCAAGTCAAAGTAGATTTCTGTCTGCCAAACACGCAGAAGAAATAAAGCATGACATTAAGACTACTGTATTTCTGTTCCTCTTCATAATGGCAAGATTTTGACAATGTAGTCTGAAGTCAGTGTAGCTATTAAGCAGCTTCACTTGCAGAGCCTTCTCTAACACAAAGGCTAATCAGAGTTCTCATTATATTTGCTCCTTGGCATTTAAGTTCAGGAATTAAAGAAAAATATTGGAGAAATCTATCATACTGTTTTTATAGTTTAGCCAATGAACCACTCAGTCACTCACGCTTAACTTTGTTCTTTATGTGATTTATGTAAATTCTCGTTTCTTTTAATTAGGAATGCTAAATATTTTATTGATATGTTTAACTTTTACCCATTTTGGTGGGTTCTTGTACATTATCTTTTGGAACTCCCAAGGCCCAGTATAAAATTTGTCCTTGTAGATTAATGTACAATCATCAATGGTTACTGCTTCGGAGTAGCCCAATAATCGTTAAGTATTAAGTATTAATGTGAGGTATTTTGTTTCTAATCTCTGCCTCAAATCTCACACAAAATACAATTAAAGGACAGAGAATGGTTTGCTGAGAACTAAGGAAATTCCTGGGACACAGGGCTCTTTAAGCTAAAACTGGGAAAGTTCCAGGCAAACCACAACTGGTCAGTCACCTTATGAGGGTTCCTCCTTGAAACACAGAATTGTTTTTTCTAACTGACTCTGTGTTTATATCTTGGGCCCCAGCCCCTGTCCTACAAGTGGGAAAGAGACTTTATAAGACAAAGTCCTAGGCATATACAGGAGAAGAAGATCAAGCATTTCATCCAAGTAGGTTCATGATGAATTTGTTTGGGTCACTGGAAGTTTCATCTTGGCAGAGAAGATTCACCATAAAAGTTTCAGCGGAGGAAGTTTCCAGTTTTCACAATTGGGTCTTTGTATCTAAAAAGTTTCTCTCTTGATTTTAAATTAAGGTAATGCATGAAATTATTCTCCACTAGTTATTCCAACTTGGCTTTCAAACTAGTAATTTTTTTTTTTTTTCAGGGCAAAGAAGGCAAATAAATAACAACACAGAGAGAGGAACTTTTGACCTGACAATCAAAGCTCATGCCATTCAAACCTCTCTTCTCCATCCCTTTTGATGGTAGTCGGCATATTTCAATTTTCTTTTCCAGTGGCCTCAACAAATGAGAAGAGAGGTTGAAACTGCTCATATGGCAATTAAAAATTATGACTTCAGCAAATTTGAAGTCCATTAAGAAAAATGGACTTTGCTTTTAAAATGACCTCTTTCCCCCCTGTTTTAGTAAAAATCTGTATTACCCTAAGATATTCTGTCCCTTATATGAAACGTAAGGCCTTGTTGTCATTTCATCAGCCCTCTCTCACCCTGCTCTGCAGAAATTCACTGACAGGTTATTTTCTCTCAGCAAACACGTGGCTCCAAGTTATAAAGATAAAATTAAATGTCATGTAAAGTCATAGGAAAGTCTAATTCACCTCCAAACAGTGAACAGAGGAAAGAAATGTTAGACTTTATAGAGTGCTTTGTGGTCCCTTAGGTATAGTTAAGTCAGATTGAGAATAAAGTGAACCTGGAAGAAAGCAGAGTTGAGACAGATGGAAACAGGGTGGATGAAAATAAAGGGGCCGGGAGAGCCAGAGAGCCTGTTGTGATGACATCATTTGTGAGCATGGATCTCACCATGTCTAATCCACCCCTTGAACTTTTCAGACAATGTCAACTCATATTTCCTTTTGTTCTTAGCCAGTTTGCTTCCAAACAAAAGATTTCTGACTGACAAGCTCTCTCAGGAAAGGTTGCATTCTAATTGTTGACTTTTGTGTATCTCTCTGGGACTGGAAACATGATTGAGTGACACTCTCTCAATTTTGTTCCCTTGCAGTGCAAATCCTTATTTATTCATTTACTCAAAGAGCAAATACACATGTTTTCTGAACCTGTAGAAGGGGCAAGGATAAGGGGTGATGGGGGGATGAAGGACACAGGCTCAGGGGTGGACCGATTGCTCAAATCTGCACAGTTTTTCCACTTATGTGACTTTCTGATTGCCTTGCCCCTCAGCCAACTGACTCACAACAAGATTGTTTTAAGAATTAAGAAGAATACTTGTAAGATATAGGATATTGAAAATAGCAGGCACCTTATAACTGACCTATCATTATAATTGCTATTATTGATATTGATATTGTCATTTTGGATACGTACAACGTATTCAGCTAGTGTCTCCGTGATATAAGTAGAAAAGGAAAGGACACAGGTTCACAACAAGAAGTTGTAAGTGCAGGCTGTAAAATAAACACACTTAGTGGTTCAGTTCAGTTCAGTTCAGTTGCTCAGTCGTGTCCGACTCTGCGACCCCATGAACCGCAGCACACCAGGCTTCCCTGTCCATCACCAACTCCCATAGTCTACCCAAACCCATGTCCATTGAGTTGGTGATGTCATCCAAACATCTCATTCTCTGTCATCCCCTTCTCTTCCTGCCCTCAATCATGATGCAATTATTTGCATATCTGAGGTTATTGATATTTCTCCTGGCAATCTTGATTCCAGCTTGTGCTTCCTCCAGCCCAGCTGGATCTCCTTGCAGTCCAAGGGACTCCCAAGAGTCTTCTCTAACACCACAATTCAAAAGCATCTATTCTTTGGTGCTCAGCCTTCTTTACAGTCCAACTCTCACATCCATACGTGACTACTGTATGCGAGTTGTATAATTGAAAAAGGAAAGCAACACATAATGTTTGCCATGTAAAAATAATCATATGCCCTTATTTTCCTCCTTACTTTATATAAAAGTTAACAAGTTTTATCCATTGTTCGATAGCTTTCATTTTTCACTTGATATCCATGATATGGCAAAAGACATGCAGCTCAATTTGTATTTTACAGTGAATTGTATTTGATAAGTTACTTAATTATAACTTGTGTACTTTAGCTAGCCATTGGGATTGTAGCTGAACTTAGGCTCTTACACACTCAGCAATAAGTCACTTTTGAGGTACAACATTTTCACTTAAATATAGTTCTTAAAGGTGATATTGCTGTGTCTGCAAGTACACGCATTTGTAATATGGATAATGATTGCCCACTTGTCCTTGTAGGGTATACAGACAGTAATGTATGAGGTTGGTTGTTCGCTGATAGCACCTCTAAAAGTGCTAATCAAAATTTCAAATACTTCCCATTTTGATGGGTAAGAAAAAAGAGTAATACAATGTAGATTTGATCTTCAATTTTCTTTGTGCAAATGAAGTTGAGCAACTTTGATGTTTAAAAGCCATTGTCTTTCCTTTACTATGAATTGTATTCTGACCATTTTCCTATTTGGTTATTGGTCTTTTCCTTTATAAATTTTGGAGAATTAGCATTTTGTCTATGATAGAATGGCATACTTTCTGTTTATTTGTCTTTTGAATTCACTGCTCTTTTTTTTTTTTGCAAAATAGTCATTTAAAAAATGTTGTATCAAATTTATAAAGTGTTTCTTTTGTGGCTTGGGTATAATTTCAAGTAAATTAGAAGGTCCTTTTTATCTTTTTTATGAAGGCATTTCCCTATGTTTTCTTCTAGTATTCTTGTGCTTTAATGTTTTTTACGTTCCAATCCTAATGAATTAGGAATTGAACCTAATATGCAGTGGGAAGGACAGATCTATTCCAATATCATGTACTGATTTGCTACACGTAGTATATAACGAGTTATCGTTTGTATTTATTCTATTTCAGGACTCTATCTCATTAGCCTTTTCCCACATGTCAGTATGAAGCTGTTTTAAATATTAAATCTTTATAATCTACTTAAATAGTTGGTTTAATCTCTGCTGGTTGTCCTCTTTCAGAGCTTTGCTGGCAACTCTTGTTTGTTTAATTTTCTATGCAAAATTTAAAATCATCTTGTCTATTTATACCCTCCCGGTAAAGCTGATATTTTTACTGTGCATTCTAAGTCACTTCAGTCGTGTCCGACTCCTTGTGACCCTATGAACTGTAGCCCACCAGGCTCCTCTGTCCATGGACCTTCCCAAGCAAGAGTACTGGTGTTGGTTGCCATTTCCTTCTCAGGGGATCCCCCTTCAGGGGATCTTCCTGATCCAGGGATCAAACCCATGTCTCTCATGTCTCCTGAACTAGCAGGCAGAATTTTTTAACACTAGCCCCACTGACTGTATTAAATTTACAAATTAAGTTTGAGAGAATTAATATCTTTATTATTGAAAAGGTGGTCTTTCAAGAGCACACAATGTGTCTTTCTGTTTGCTTAAGTCTACTTTGAAATCTTCCAGTGTTTTAAAATTTTGCTTCATATAACTTAAGTGTTTCTTAAGTTTATTCCTAGGTTTTTTTTTCCTTCTGTGTTGCTTTTGGAAGATAAAGTAATGTCTTCAGTGTTCTAAGCATATAGCCATATATCTACAAATAGTGGAAAAACGAACTCTTTTAAAGCGTGTGTACTTCTAAATTCTGTTTCTGTTTGTATTGGTCAGTGCCTCTATCACAGGGCTAAATGATAGAGGGGTAAGAGAATCTTTGCCTTGTTCCTAATCATTAGGAGTATGTATAAATGAGCTGGTTGAACAGTCTCTGTAAGATTAATGCTAGAGTTTGAAATCCACAAATTGGACAGTCAGGTAGGGGAGATGGATGTAACGAAGGAAGAATGAGGACAAGCTGGAACTCATAGGCACAGTCAGGGACCTATGAAGATGGACTGAAACACATGTCAATTCTAGGAATTGTTGGTATCCTTCACTTCAGAGCTAAACTGGCCCTCAGTCCACTCGTAAAGAAAAACCAGTGGGGAAGCTGACTATATTATCTTACTATTAGTGACCTTATTTAGTGCTGTTTACCTACTTTGTACAACTATAATGAGAAGGGAGCATGTTTATGTATCTTAGTCTTACTTGTCATTCAGGATAGATTTGCTATTTTTTTTCTTGCCATTGTGTTCACCATTTCCCTTTGTTAATATTCCTCTCTGCTTCCATCACTCGGGGAAATCTATTTTTTGTTATGCTCTTTAGCACTTATTCTCCCTTCTGCTGATAATTGTACCCTGAATTTCATCTGGGTGCCACCTCTTCTCCCTTCCTTGGTCCCTGCACTTCAGGTCAAGTTGATTCAGGCTCCCCTGATTCAGGGTGAGAACATGGCTCATATCTGGTCAATCGCATTCCCATGGCTATGGCAATTTACTCAAAGATGAACAACTAACCTAATCAGAACCAATACAATAGAGCAACATTTGACTGGAATTCTTAAAGAATATAGTTATATTGGAAATAGAGAAAATGGAAGCTAACTTGTCTCTTGTGGATCCTAGAAACAAAGCCACCAGTTGGAAGACAGCAGAGATGAAAAGATCAGGATCTTTTAATTTTATTTGAGCCCTAAATCCAGCTATGTGTGAAGTAAGCTCCACTCATGAGCTTTTCAGTTATAGAAGCCAGTAAATTTTCACTTTCCTCAATCTATTTTGAGTTAAGTTTTCTATCATTTCTGACCCAAACAATCCTAAGGCACATAACCAACAGATGCTCAAGTATGTCCATTGATTATAATTGTGATTCCCTTTCCCATGTTTATAGCTTCTCCATATATACTGCCCTCTAGTCTTATTATTCTATGAGCACCTTTAGAGCAAGGAGTGATTTTTAAATTTCTTATCCCCAGGGATGATTATTAATATATTTTGCAAATGTTTGTTGATTGAAAGAAAAAATAAGTTAAATGGTCTCTTGGCCCAGTGAATTTTTCTGAGCCTGATAAGTAGCTAAGTGAGACCCCTGCCATTTTCATGTCTTGCCAGTGTTTTCATCCTTTCTTCCTCGGTGTGCATGCTTTTTAGTGTTTGTTTTCATTCACATTGGTGAGAAATGGCCTGATTCTTTACCCTTCTATCTTTTACCTTCAGAAGCTTGGCCTTTTCTTTTTGATTTGTGTCACACAGCCACCTGTGTTATTACTTATTCAGTTTTTTAATCTTTGATTACATTATGTATTTTGTTTTCTTTTTTGATAGTAATTCAGTCATTCAAGCTGTTTTCTATGAGCATTTCCACCCACTTACAGGATCTCTTACTGAATTTACTTCCTGACACCTGGGAGTATTATTTGCCATCTATCTTTTAATATGCATTTAAGGCTATTTTCTACCAAGCCCAGATGACAACTGAGTAAAACCACACCCTATGAATCTTTCTAAAGATGAGGGAAATAGACAACCCTCTCTTCCTGCAATTAGTTAATCACCGAAAATATGTCAGATGGGCATTGAGTGTCTGATTCTGAGCTAGGTGTTCTGAGAGAGATATAAAGATGTGAAAACACAGGCCCTGCCCTTTGAGAGTAAAGTAAATATAATATGAGGCAAAGGGGAAAATTGCTGCACAAATATATGATAATTCAGTGAAGAAATGATAGAGAAATGAATACATTTGACTTGGAACTCAAAGATGATCGAATCCAGGCCATGAATTGTGACTGAGAATTGTAACTGTGGGGCCTGACACCCAATGGAGGAAACAGTAGGAATAAAGGTATGGAAGTCTCTCTTCTCAACTCAGTGCTTCATTTTTGGCATGGTAGCTGCTGGGAAGAAAGTAGTTGATAAAATGGCAGAAATCCCTGCCATCATGGCGTTTATATTTCAATGGGGATGATGGGCAATAATTAAGATAACTAAGAGGGCTAGGTAGCATTTTAGACAGTGAGCCTGGTGGGCTACAGTCCACCGGGTCGCAAAGTCCACACGACTGCGCGACTTCACTTTCACTTTCAAGTATTTAGCAACAAATAAAGCAGAAAGGGTAATAGAAGATGTTAGGATTTGAAATTTCTGATAAGATACTCGTTGAGAAGGTAACTCTACAATAACAACCTATAGGAAGTATTCTCAAGTTTTGCAGTTGGACTCTGAGGCTTAGCAGGCTAACATTGACTGGTACCAGTTTTGGCTGCTGGGCACTTCCTCTTCCTGAGTATGAGCTGCCAGCCAGTCAGGAGGAGCTGAGGTGGGAGGCGAACATGGATATGATGCTGCCTCTGCCCTCCGGGACCTTACAGGGAGGGAAGACAGAGCTCACACCATTGTCACCTATGATAGAAAGTGATTATGAAAGTGCCGGGAAGGATGGGGAAACTGAGAAGTGCTTAAGTAGGAATTCCATTTATCACCAAAAGTGGCAAAGAGCCAGAAAAGTGTTCAGTCCTATAGAATTCTAAAAACAGTTCACCAGAGGAAGAATAGCTGGTCACGGTGGCTTTTTGAATTTTCTTTCATTCTTTTATTATGAATATGAAACAATAACCTAAAATAATTGAGAAAAAAGACAGACTTGCAGGTAGCATCTTGGCATATGTGTTACTTGAAGCGTGTGAGTGAAGTGAGGTACAGTCTTTGACTCTCTTGGGTAGTAGGATAGTGGTCCCCCCAACACGTGGCAGGCTTCATGTGGGCACTGGCAGCCAGAAACTGCCCTTCAGACACACAGGGCCCTTGTCTGGCGTCTTATTCCTGATGTCCTTGCCTGTCAGTCAGCCTCCAGCCACCTGGGTTCTTTCCATTATGTTTTTGTTCCTTGTGATAAAGTGGATTTTCTTTCTCAGAGAATGAGCATAAAGATACCCAGAAAATAAAACCAGGTGCCCGTTCGCAAGGCTGTAGTAAGCCAGCGTGCAGATGAGGCTTCTCGGCCTGTCCTGTAATTTCCCCCAGAGGAAAATGCTGCCGCTGACATGAATAGCAGAGGCCGGACAATGATTCTTAGGGAAGATAAACAGGCCTGTGATTCCCTCCTGACAGCTCCCACTCCTCTCCTCAATGAGCGATCGTGGAGCAAAAGGTCAGGGGGATAATTCTGCACCTGCAGCCTGGGATGGCCAGGCTCAGTCAGCGCACAGAACTCTCCCATAATTGATGCTAATTATTATTGAACCAAATGCACCCTTTCATAGAGGGGCATGTGGGAGGCTCTGCCACTGTATGGGGTGATTTTACCAAGAGCAAGTTTAGAGTTCTTTGCACAGATGGACACACACCCAAGGAGACCCAGGTATTGCATAAAGGTTCTTCATAGAGAATATTATCCTTAGAGATTTCTGCAGCTCTATAATGAGATGTTCGGGACTCAGGTGAATGACAAATGCTACCCAGTACCGGGGCCAGAATACGGAGTGGAGGAGCATGATTTATTCATAGGGGCTTGAACTCCACTGCTGGGCCTCTGGGCTGCTTGTGAGATTTTGCACCCTGCCATCTGGACTCTGAGACAGGTTAACAACAACTTTGGAGACCTTGGAACCCACTGGGGATTTACATTCATGGACATCCATCTGCTTTCTGGTGACTTTAATGAGAGGAGGGGCCCAGTGAAGAGGATGAAGAATGGAAAAGAAATGGAAGAAAATTCACCCAGCTGTACATAAGGCAGGACTGGCCTTAGCAGAACAACAGTGTGGAAGTGGGAACTTGCCCTTGGCATTAACCACTCCCTGTTTTGGAGAAGAGTTTAAAACAATGTTACATTTTCTTTTTTCAATACATCAATTCTATGTTTCCTCTCTTTTGATGATAAATCAAAAGATTTATCAAAAGGTTTTTACAGGTTGTCCTTACATATAAAAATAATATTGCTTGTGAGATTTTGCACCCTGCCATCTGGACTCTGAGACAGGTTAACAACAACTTTGGAGACCTTGGAACCCACTGGTTAATTCTTCAAATAGACTTTCACCCCCTACCCAGGAATTCTAATTATACATAAATGTGCATACAAAGTGATAGATTGTGCTCAAATTTACAGTTTTATTCCCAACTCTGTTTGTTTTATTTGTAAAAACATAGCCATACCCCTTAAGCCAACTATTGACTGGAAGGAAAAAGAGCCACATAAGTCACTCATTCATCAGAAAATTATTGCACCTGGACTATATTCTGGGTCTTTATTTTGGATTTTGACACAAAGATGAGGAAAACCTTATCCTTCTCATTTTTCTTTCAGTACTTGAAAGATGTTCCTTCACTATCTTGTAGCTTGTGTTGTTTCCAGTGAAAAACCTACTATCAGTCTTAGTTTTGCTCCTTTGTAGGTAGTCAATGTGTCTTTCTATTTTTTTCCTGGATGCTTTTAGGATTTCTTCTTTATTCGTTATAAGCAATTTAACTATGTTAGGCCTTGGTGTAATTTTTTCAGGTTTCTTGTGCTTGGGTTCATTGAACTTTTCAGATTTGTGGTTTTATTGTTTTCATCAAATTTGATAAATTTTTGTTCATTAATTCTTCAAATATACTTTCACTTCCTACCCAGGAACTATAATTGTACATAAGAGCTCAAAGTTGGTCAACAGTTTGCTAATGTGCTGTGCTTAGTCATTCAATTGTGTCTGACCCCATGGACTTAGCCTGCCAGGCTCCTCTGTCTTTGAGGATTCTCCAGGCAAGAATACTGGAGTGGGTTGCCATGCCCTCTTCCAGGGAATCTTCCCATCCCAGGGATCAAACCGAGGTCTCCAGCATTGCAGGTAAATTCTTTACCATCTGAGCCACCAGTTTGCTAATACCCTATTCATTATTTTCAGTTTCTTTTGCTCCATTTTAAATTTTTTGACAGTTTATATTGCTATATCTTTAAGTTCACTAATTTTTTTCTACACTGTTTAATCCATTGTTAATCCTATCCTTCAGATGTATTTTTTATCTCTGGAAATTCTATTTGTACTTTTTTGTATCTCTCATGTCTCTTTAACTTGCTCATGCTTCCCTCTACCTTTTTTGAATACAGAATATAGTTATAATAATATAATAATCCTTATGTCCTCCCTACTCATTTTGTCATCTGAGTAATTTCAGTCTGTTTCCATTAATTAATTTTTCTGCTCTTGAAAGGCCTGATTCTTTGCAAGTCTGGTGATTTTTATTTAGTGAGTTTACTTTTTTGAGTAAGGAATATTTCTTTAAATGTTCTTGAGTATTTTTAAGGGGATTCAGCCAAGTTTTTACCTGACTCTTTCAAGCCTTTTTTGTTTTGTTAGGTGGAACAAGAATGTCGTTTGAGCTAGGACAAATTTTGCTCTACTATTCAGGCAAAACGCTTCTGAGTACTCTAATGTTCTGTGTATTATGGGAATTCCCCACTGTATTTCATGGGAACATGAACTATTCTTGGTCTTGTGTAATCTCTAAAAATTGTTCCCCCTGCTTTGGTGAGTCTTTCCCCAGACTGGATCAATTTCCTCATAGGCATGTGCTGATTAGTTCTTAGTTAAAGCCTTCAGTTCAGTTCAGTTCAGTCGCTCAGACATGTCCAACTCTTTGTGACCCCATGAACCCCAGCACACCAGGCCTCCCTGTCCATCACAAACTCCCGGAGTTTACTCAAACTCATGCCCATCAAGTTGGTGATGCCATCCAGCCATCTCATCCTCTGCTGTCCCCTTCTCCTCTTGCCCCCAATCCCTCCCAGCATCAGGGTCTTTTCCAATGAGTCAACTCTTTGCATGAGGTGGCCAAAGTATTGGAGTTTCAGCTTCAGCACCAGTCCTTCCAAAGAACACCCAGGACTGATCTTTAGGACTGACTGGTTGGATCTCCTTGCAGTCCAAGGGACTCTCAAGAGTCTTCTCCAACACCACAGTTCAAAAACATCAATTTTTCAGCACTCAGCTTTCTTCACAGTCCAACTCTCACATCCATACATGACTACTGGAAAAACCATAACCTTGACCAGACAGACCTTGGTTGGCAAAGTAATATCTCTGCTTTTTAATATGCTGTCTAGGTTGGTCATAACTTTCCTTCCATGGAGTAAGCGTCTTTTAATTTCATGGCTGCAGTCACCATCTGCAGTGATTTTGGAGCCCCAAAAAATAAAGTCTAACACTGTTTCCACTGTCTCCCCATCTATTTCCCATTAGGTGATGGAACCAGATGCCATGATCTTAGTTTTCTGAATGTTAAGCTTTAAGCCAACTTTTTCACTCTACTCTCTCACGTTCATCAAGAGGCTTTTAATTCCTCTTCACTTTCTGCCATAAGGGTGGTATCATCTGCATATCTGAGGTTATTGATATTTCTCCCGGCAATCTTGATTCCAGCTTGCACTTCTTCCAGTCCAGCATTTCTCATGATGTATTCTGCATATAAGTTAAATAAGCAGGGTGACAATATACAGCCTTGACTTACTCCTTTTCCTATTTGGAACCAGTCTGTTGTTCCATGTCCAGTTCTAACTGTTGCTTCCTGACCTGCGTACAGGTTTCTCAAGGGGCAGGTTAGGTGGTCTGGTATTCCCATCTCTTTCAGAATTTTCCACAGTTTATTGTGATCCACACAGCCGAAGGCTTTGGCGTAGTCAATAAAGCAGAAATATATGTTTTTCTGGAACTCTCTTGCTTTTTCGATGATCCAGCCACCCGGTCTTCTATTTATCTCCAGAGTTGTTTTTCTCCATTCTGGGCCTCAGCCCTGGGAATTCTACCTACCTTGATCTCTCTATATCCTCAACTCTGTCCTCTCAATCTTTGAATCTGCTTCTGAATCATATGGGGTACCTGTTAAAAAATGGAGATTCTGAGGTTACCCACATGAGTTTAATTATAATTTCTGGAGGTGAGGCCCAGAATTCTGTAGGTTGATTATACAATGCTATTGATTTCTGAGAACCACAACCATAATGAAATCTTTCTTAAGGTTTATCAATTGCCAACAGTCTTCTCTGGATCTTAGACTTTGATATACAGCCATACTCATTCTCTCCTCTTGGATGTCCTCAGGATTATAGTATATTAAAACAGCTACTTGAGAGTTATCCCAGCTCAACAGTCAACCAATTCAGGGCCTAGGAGAGGAAAAACTTGGCCTATAACTTAAGAGACTCAAGTTCTGGACTGAGGGGATGCCACTGACTTGCCTCAATTACATTGGGTCTTGATTTCCAATTCCCCACCTGAAAAATGAAAAATAATAATTACATCTACTATACCAAGTGGCTATAATAATCAAATTAAAATGGAAAGAATGCTAGACATACTATAAATATCTCTCAACATTTTGTGTATGTGTGTTTCAGCTCTTTGTCCTTTGTATCTACATTCTGAGTATCCCTTAGGGAGATCTCCAGCTTATGTCTTCTGTCTTCTTCTCCATCCAGTAAACCACTCAGCACATTAATTGTTTTTTATTTTTAAACTTTGTGATCATGGTCTTCTAAGATCTCTAGTTGTTTTTTTTTTTGTTGTTGTTGTTCATAGAATGAATCCAATATCAACTGAAACCTCTCTGAGGATATAAATTATACCTATATATTGTATATATGCTGTCTTCTGTTTATTTTAACTCAATTTCCGTGAGTGTTCTTTTATGTGGTGAATATGCCACCTTTTTTTTTTTTTTTTTGTGGTGCTGGTTTTCCTCGAATCTTAGTGAATCTTAATTGTTCATATTTGCACACGATAATCAATGTTTAATTGTGAACATATATTCTGATTAGAGTAGCTTTCTCTCAAAATTGTGTGGAAGGATAAGGAAGTTTTCTGCCACAGTATACCTGTGCTAAGTTGTTTCAGTTGTGACTGACTCTTTGTGACCCCATGGACTATAACCCACCAGATTCCTCTGTCTATGAGATACTCCAGGCAAGAATACTGGAGTGGGTTGCCATTTCCTCCTCCAGGAAATCTTCCAAACCCAGGGATTGAACCTGAGTCTCTTATGTCTCCTACATTGGTAGGCAAGTTCTTTACCACTAGTACCACTTACATCATTAATAGGGAGTTGCTATAGTGTGGAGGCTCCCTATTCATTCCACAGTCTTAAATTAGTTGGGGTACTGTTTTATTTCTCTAGGTATAATATTTATTCTGGGAGTCTTTTATGCCAAAAACACATAGTTTCAGAAAATCTTGCATCTGGTCCCATCACTTCATGGCAAATAGATGGGGAAACAGTGGAAACAGTGGCTGATTTTATTTTTCTGGGCTCCAAAATCACTGCAGATGGTGATTGTAGCCATGAAGTTAAAAGATGCTTACTCCTTGGAAAGAAAGTTATGACCAACCTAGACAGCATATTAAAAAGCAGAGACATTACTTTGCCAACAAAGATCCGTCTAGTCAAGGTTATGGTTTTTCCAGTGGTTATGTATGGATGTGAGAGTTGGACTATAAAGAAAGCTGAGCGCCGAAAAATTGATGGTTTTGAACTGTGGTGTTGGAGAAGACTCTTGAGAGTCCCTTGGACTGCAAGGAGATCCAACCAGTCCATCCAAAAGGAGATCAGTCCTGGGTGTTCGTTGGAAGGACTGAGGCTGAAGCTGAAACTCCCAATACTTTGGCCACCTGATGCGAATAGCTAACTGATTGGAAAAGACCCTGATGCTGGGAAAGATTGAGGGCAGGAGGAGAAGGGGATGACAGAGGATGAGTGGTTAGATGGCATCACTGACTTGATGGACATGGGTTTGGGTGGACTCTGGGAGTTTGTGATGGACAGGGAGGCCTGTGGTGCTGCGGTTCATGGGGTTGCAAAGAGTCGGACACGACTGAGCGACTGAACTGAACTGAATGAACAGGAAACTAAAGTCTACTCTCTTTCTTGTTTATTTCTTTCTCTGGTTTCCTTATGGAACGTGACATTTCATTAGGCTTTACTCTATTTTTCTCTGTACTTTGATAAGAGTGCTAAAATTGCTAACCTGGAAGATCATTCACATTTTCAAGATCTAGATTTTCTTTGGAGAGAGAGGAAGAAAGGGTATTTGGAGGAATCATACCTACTACCTGTTGCCTAGCCTAAGTGGGCATAAAAGGGTCAAAGGATCCTAGTTAGTCAGAATCTGTTGCTTCAGTTTCTCTGTTTATTTTCTAAGGTCCTGTTGTCTGTTGACTCTGAGCTTTGTTTATATGTGAAATTGCTTAACAGTAATTTTCTCATCTGTGTGTTTGGACTGTTGTTTTCTCCAATTTTGTTTCTCTGACATTCTGACTCCATCTGCTTCCTATCTTTCAGGAATTCCTCAAAATTTCCCAGGAGCTGGTGGCATTCTTTCTGTTTGTGACAGTTTTTGTTAATTTGTTTCTTTCAGAACATTTAAAGATGTATGTGCTCGGCCCCCATCCTGAAGGAATCTTTACTGTAGTACCTCTAGTCTTAATAATCTAGGAGGAAAAGTTCAGTAACGTAGATATGCTTCTAGAGACTATTTTTTCCATATATGTCCCCAGATTTTGAATACACAGCTCTTTTGTATCTTACCCTGGATTGGTAAGATCCCCTGGAGGAGGAAATGGCAACCCACTCCGGTATTCTTGCCTGGAAAATCCCATGGACAGAGGAACTTGATGGGCTGTAGTCCTGGGGGTTGCAAAGAGTCAGACACAACTGGGTGACTGAGCCTGCATGCACACAATCTGTTTATAATTCCAATTCATCTTTCTTTCATAAACATGCCCATAAGGTATCGTCTGTTTTGCAGATTAAATTTCTCCACAATGTATAAGAAGTTAAAACCAAGTGAGTGGAGGATTCCTCTGTATCTATCCATCCCCTTCTCCCAATCAGTCATAGTTGCCTAGCCCACACC
The DNA here is from genome assembly GCF_019320065.1 of Cervus canadensis. Classification (NCBI taxonomy): domain Eukaryota; kingdom Metazoa; phylum Chordata; class Mammalia; order Artiodactyla; family Cervidae; genus Cervus; species Cervus canadensis. The sequence goes on from NC_057405.1 coordinate 48,914,553, forward strand.
TATTTTGCAATAATTATTTTAACAATTCTCCTCATTGCAGTCCTTCAAAATAATCCTTATTGAAACAACTCTTTGTACTGTTATTTATTTATAAGAAGAAAAGAAAGAAAGATATTTATTTATATATTCATTTATATATTTGCCATAATAAGTATAGTAGGCATAAACAGTTTGGGAACTAAAATAACTAGTTCTCATGAACATATACTTTAATTGGTAGGTATAAAAATGCAAGGGACTTTTTAATAATGAAAAATCTCAGCTGTGAGTGTTCAGAGATTGTGAGCATGCTGCTATGTTTAAAATGGGAAGAGAACTCTGGTTGATCTGAAAATTATGTAAAATGGACACTGGTTAAAAAGGCGTTGTTATGAATGTGCTATCATCATTTATTTCACCAAAAGTTTTAGGCATTCTGCTCGGCTTTGGGGATACAGAGATCAATATGATGAATAAGAATAGATAAAAAAAGAAAAGAAATATAGCAATAGCCTCAGAGACAGGTTAGTGTATGCATATGTGATAAAGAGGGCATCATAATTAATGGGAAAGGAACCAACTGTTTAATCGATGATGTTGAGAAAATTATTCACTGTATGGAGAAAAATGAAATGGGATCCCTATATATTGCCACATACAATAGTAGACTATAGATGGACTAAAATATATAAGTATGAAAGACAAAATTAGAAAGAATAAAAGAAAATATAGGATAATATCTTTGTGATTAAGAGATGGAGTGGGGAAAAACTTCTTAAATAAAACCTGAAGTACAAACCATGAAATTAAATGTTATTTTATATCAAAATATTAAGCATTTCTGTTCTGTGAGGAATTTAATGGTCTATGTAATAAACAGTGAAATGGAAGGATGCATTTCAAATGCTTAAATCTGGGAATGGATTAATATGTAGAATACACAGAAACCTTCTGAAAATGATCAACAACAACAAAAAGACAACGATCCCAATAGAAATGTGGACAATGATGTAGATACGAGAAACCACCAAAAGACTAATTATATAAAATCATTCTGAAACACAGTACTAATCCAAGAAATGCAAATTAAAAGCAGAAATATAATTTTGCATTGCTGGAAAGGCAAGATTTGGGAAGTAAGCAATGCCAAGTGTTGGAGAGGATGTAAATGTATTGATATTCTCATGTGCTGTGGGTAGGAGGGTTGACACATTAAGCCATTTTGGAAAGAATATTTTCACACTCCTTAGTTAAATAAGGATGTGAAATTTCTGTGACCCAGAAATTCATCTCCTGCAATATGTATATATTTAACATATGTGTATATACACACATACATTATACACATGTGTGTACATACATATAAAATGTGGTAGTGGTATCCTTAAGTCATGTCTGACTCTGCAACCCCATGGTCTGTAGCCCGCTAGGCTCCTCTGTCCATGGGATTTCCCAGGCAAGAATACTGGAGTGGGTTGCTGTTTCCTACCCCAGGGGATCTTCCTGACCCTGGGATCAAACCCAGGTCTCCTGCATTGCAGGTGGATTTATATGTGTGTAGATATATATTTGGGCTTCCCTGGTGGCATAGCAGTGAAGAATCTGCTTGCAATGCAGGACACCTGGATTCAATCCCTAGGTTGGGAAGATCCCTTGGAGAAGGGAATGTCTACCTACTCCAGTATTCTTGCCTGGAGAATTCCATGGACAGAGGAGTCTGGCAGGCTATAGTCCATGGGGTTCATTGTACATATACACACATTATATACATGCTAAAGAAATTCTCAAAAGGTCTAAAGGGCCTTGTAAATGAATGCTTGTTACTGCAATACTGGGGTAGAGAAGATTTGGAAGCAACCAGTAAATGTCTTGGGAGAACAAATAGGTAACTTGTGGCAACTGTTTACTGGAGAACATTATACATCAATTAGACGCAATTGATATTGAATGTACATGTGGCACTATGGATGGATCTTAGAAATATACTGAGTAAACAAATCAAAACACAGAATAAGTTTAGTTAAAAAATTAAAACCTAGAATATAACACAATATCACTTATAAAAATTAAAAAAAACCCACATAAAACAGGGAACAACAGGAACACAAATTCAAGAGTGTGCATTTTCACATTACACAGTTGCCTGTGGATGGCAGAGGAATTGCAGTTCTATACAGAGACTAAGTAAATGAGTAAATAAATAGGTAAAATTTGGCAGTGGGTGATCTTAAGATGACAATGGGTGACAATGGGCAATGTATTCAGAAGCAGGATTAACTCATCCTTCCTCACTTGAGATCCAAATTACTTAAAAGAAAAGAAACCCCTATAAAACATAAATATATTCCTCAGAGGTCTCATGAATTGTCAAAGTCATCAGAATAATAGAATATAGCAAGGATCATGACAGAGAAGTGCAGCATTTGGCCAAACATCACTAATGCGGTTAATTTTATGTCAAATGGACTGAGCCACGGGTACCTAGGTATTTAATCAAACATTTTTAGAGTGTGTGTGTGTGTGTGTGTGTGAGTGTTTCTAGATGAGGCTAACATTTGAATCAGTGGACTGAGTGGAGCAGATTGTCCTCCCTGTTACAAGTGGACCAAATCCAATCAGCTGAAGGCCTGAATAGAACCAGAAAGCTGAGTAACAGGGAGCCCCTTTTGCCTGAATGCCTTCAAGCTGAGATGCTTTTTTCCCAGTCTTCAGACTCAAACTGAAACATCCACTTTCCTGAGTTTCCAGTTTGTGGACTACAGTCTCTGGGACTTCATAATCGCATGAGCTGCTTCCTTATATTAAATCTCTTTATATGCAGTATGTTTACATCCTATTGGTTCTGTTTCTCTAGAGTACCCTCACTAATGTAGTCACCACTGTCCCAAGGTCCTTCTCTTATATAGCACTGACCTTATGAATGCTCACGTCTATCCTGGAGATCCAGCCCTCGCATTTGTGTTCCAGGCAACAAGCCAAAGAAGAATTAGGGAGCCAACTTCCAACGAAGTTGACTCACCCTACAACTTGTGCCACTTGCTACTGGCCAGTTCTGCAGCTGTTTTATCTGCAAAGGAAGGTGGGAAATGTAGTTTTTCAGTGTGGTACAGTGCCATGCCCAGGAGAAAGTAGGCTCTACTCTTTAGGAAGAAGTGGTGTTTAAATAGTGGATTGGTCCTTAGTGGTCTGTCTCAGCAACCAATACCTTTTGCACATAGCTGGCATTCCAGAAATACTAATTGAATCAAAATTTTAAATTTTCATAAAATTATCCTGTATCATAGAATTGTAGAGAAACAAAATACCGATCTCTGAACCTTATTACTCTGCTCCTGTTTTGGTTAATTCTTGCATGAACTAGTTTAAAACATACATTCTAAAAAATGCTGTTGAATGACTTTTGTGTTGTTGTTGTTAGCAGTCACTCAGTCGTGTCCAACTCTTTGAGACCCCGTGGTCTACAGCACCACAGTCTTTCCTGTCCATTGTCTCCCGGAGTTTGCTCTAACTCATGTCCATTGAATTGGTGATGTCATCCAACCATCTCATTCTCTGTCATCCCCTTCTCCTGCCTTCAATCTTTCCCAGCATCAGTCTTTTCCAATGAGTCAGCTTTTCACATCAGGCGGCCAAAGTATTGGAGTTTCAGCTTCAGTATCAGTCCTTCCGGTGAATATTCAGGGTTTATTTCCTTTAGGATAGACTGGTTTGATCTTGTTGACCAAGGGACTCTCAGGAGTCTTCACCAGCACCACAGTTCAAAAGCATCAATTCTTCGGCCTTCAACCTTCTTTATGGTCCAACTCTGACATCTGTACATGACTATTGGAAAAACCATGGCTTTGACCAGACGGACCTTTGTAAGCAAACTGATGTCTCTGCTTTTTAATATGCTATCTAGGTTTTCTTCCAAGGAGCAAGCGTCTTTTAATTTCATGGCTGCAGTCCACAGTGATTTTGGAGCCCAAGAAAATGACGTCTGTCACTATTTCCAGTTTTTTTCCCATCTATTTGCCATGAAGTGATAGGATCGAAAGCCATGACCTTAGTTTTTTGAATATTGAGTTTTAAACCAGCTTTTTCACTCTCCTCTTTCACCTTCATTAAGAGGCTGTTTAGTTCCTCTTTGTTTTCTGCCATTAGCGTGGTGTCATCTGCATATCTGAGGTTATTAATATTTCTCCCAGCAATCTTGATTCAAGCTTGTACTTCATCCAGCCTGGCATTTCACATGATGTGCTCTACATATAAGTTAAATAAGCAGGGTGACAATACATAGCCTTGTCTTACTCTTTTCCAAATTTTGAACTAGTCTATTGTTCCATGTCCAGTTCTAACTGTTGCTTCTTGACCTGCATACAGATTTCTCAGGAGGCAGGTAAGGTGGTCTGGTATTCCCATCTCTTTCAGAATTTTCCAGTGATTTATGATCCACACAGTCAAAGACTATAGCATAGTCAATGAAGCAGAATTATATATTTTTCTGGAATTCTCTTGCTTTTTCAATGATCCAACAGATGTTGACAATTTGATCTCTGGTTCCTCTGCCTTTTCTAAATCCAGGTTGTGCATCTGGAATTTCTCAGTTTGTGTAGCATTGAACCCTGGCTTCAAGAATTTTGAGCATTACCTTGCTAGCATGTGAAATGAATGCAATTGTGTGGTAGTTTGAACATTATTTGGCATTGCCTTTCTTTGGGATTGGAATGAAAACTGATCTTTTCCAGTCCTGTGGCCACTGCTGAGTTTTCCAAACTGGCTGGCATATTGAATGCAGCACTTTATCAGCATCATCTTTTAGGATTTGAAGTAGATCAACTGGAATCCCATCACCTCCACTATTTTTGTTCATAGTAATGCTTCCTAAGGATCACTGGACCTCACACTCTAGGATGTGGGGTTCTACGTGAGTGGTCACACCATCATGGTTATTTGGGTCATTAAGACTTTTTTTGTACCGTTCTTCTGTGTATTCTTGCCACCTCTTTTTAATATCTTCTGCTTCTGTTAGGTCCATACCACTTCTGTCCTTTATTGTACCCGTCTTTGCATAAAATGTTCCCTTGGCATCTGTAATTTTCTTGAAGAGATCTCTAGTCTTTCCCATTCTACTGTTTTCTGTATTTCTTTGTACTGTTCACTTAAGAAGGTTCTTATCTCTCCTTGCTATTCTTTGGGACTCTGCATTCAGATGGATTTATCTTTCCTTTTCTCCTTTGTCTTTTGCTTCTCTTTGGTGTACTGTGAGTTTTTCAATTAAGTTAATGAATTATTGTAGAAGAATCTTAGCAGACAAGGGTAAAATTTTATTAGGCAGATAGAAATGATATATACGTATAAATTATGTAAGTATAAGTCAATACTTCTAAATTGTTCTAGCATCTTTGAAAATACATACATTTTTAAGAAGTTTAAACATTACCTCATTGATCTTATCATATTAACTGGCTAAGAAATTTTTTTTTGTTGTTGAAAGTAAAAGCTGAATTTAATCCTCAACTCTAAGTTATCATGAAATATAAACAAATGGACACTATGTGATGAAAGCTTTACCTGTACAAATATATTTACTCCCAGTCCTAAAATATAAATGCATGTGTCTTATGCATTTTAAAGATAGTTTTTTTTCAGTGTTAATTTGAGATACATTTTTTTGAATATTTTATACATTTTTATATAAAATATACAAAATTCAGAGCAGAGAGAATGGCAGAGCCCCTGACTTAATCTTGTAAATCAATACTGTATGCTTAGAAAAGAGGTGGGTCAATACAATAATTTATTTGTCATATTGATGCACTAGAAGTCAGTATATTTAAAACACACACACACACACACACACACACACACACACACACACACACAGAGCACTTAATGGCATAATGTTAAAAGCAAAAACAACCAAACTAGCTTACTCATGGAAAAGGGAAAACTCACTTAACCACTGCAGAAATGACACTTCCTGATTTTGCAAGGAGGTCATGAGTGGGCCACCTCAGCTCTTGCCCTGGGATAATTCCCAGTGTAAGTGATGCTACTGCTGGAGATGCAGACTCTGGTAGAAGGGTCTCCAGGGCTATAGGATCCCATGGCAACAGGCTGATAGAAACGACTCAGCCCTCTGCTGCCAAAGCTCTTTGCCAGGCTGTGAAGAGTGAGGAGGCTGTATAAACTATGATTAGTTCTTGGTATTAATAGCTGGGAAACGTGTTACTCATCTATAAATGCCCCTTGTCCACTCTGCATATTCGCTGGTCTACTTTTTCGTCCATATTAGTTAACCATTGCCAACCTCTTCTTACCATCTCACAGAGAGAATGAGAATCTGTGATGTAAGAAATGGTCCCTGCAATTAGATTATTTCTAAAAACAAATAACACGGAATGTCATATGCAGAAAGAATTGATATAGGTATCTAAAATGTTTGTAATTTCTCACAGTTGGGAGAATCAGTTTTCTGACTTTTATATTAAATAATAGAAAGTAAAATTTAGCTTTTCATGACAATTTGTTTTTCTGCTCTGTAATGTATTTAACACTGAGAATGTATTTGACTCTAAGTAAAATTCTAGTGTTTTGTCCAAATTAGTTTGGACTAAACTAGAAATAAATTCTTAGAATTTTTGTATAAAACAGCACATATTAATAATATTTTCTTTGTCTCTATAAAGAACAAAATATATAAAGAATGATAAAAGCTACATTTAAATGGTAACAACTGAAAAAACTCCCAGTTCCTTACTATTCTGTAATTCAGTCAATATGATTACTCTCTTTTTGAGATTAGCTCTTTGCAAAATTTCTCATAGAAACTATTACTTGAGATGAATATTGTAACTACTATCAAACAAGAAAGAAAGTTCCAGAAAAACATCTACTTCTGCTTTATTAACTATGCCAAAGCCTTTGACTGTGTGGATCACAACAAACTGTGGAAAATTTTTTAAGAGATGCGAATACCAGAATGCCTTACCTGCCTCCTGAGAAACCTGTATGCAGGTCAAGAAACAACAGTTAGAACTGGACATGGAACAGCAGACTGGTTCCAAATCGGGAAAGGAGAACGTCAAGGCTGTATATCGTCACCCTGTTTATTTAACTTATATGCAGAGTACATCATGCGAAATGCGAATGGATGAAGCACAAGCTGGAATCAAGATTTCCAGGAGAAATATCAATAACCTCAGATATGCAGATGACACCACCCTTATGGCAGAAAGTGAAGAGGAACTAAAGAGCCTCTTGATGAAAGTGAAAGAGGAGAGTGAAAAAGTTGGCTTAAAACACAACATTCAGAAAACTATGAACATGGCATCCAGTCCCATCACATCATGGCAAATAGATGGGGAAACAATGCAAACAGTGAGAGACTATTATTATTGGTGGGGCTCCAAAATCACTGCAGATGGTGACTGCAGCCATGAAATTAAAAGACACTTGCTCCTTGGAAGAAAAGCTATGAACAACCTCGACAGCATATTAAAAAGCAGAGACATAACTTTGCCAGCAAAGGTCCATCTAGTCAAAGCTATGATTTTTCCAGTAGTCATATATGGATGTGAGTGTTGGACTATAAAAAGAACTGAGCACTGAAGAATTGATGCTTTGAACTGTGGTGTTGGAGAAGACTCTTGAGAGTCCCTTGGACTGCAGGGAGATCCAACCAGTCCATCCTAAAGGAGATCAGTCCTGGGTGTTCATTGGAAGGACTGAGGCTGAAGCTGAAACTCCAATTCTTTGGCCACCTGATGTGAAGAACTGACTTATTTGAAAAGACCCTGATCCTTGGAAATATTGAAGGCAGGAGGAGAAGGGGATGACAGAGGATGAGATGGTTGGATGGCATCACCGACTCTATGGACATGAGTTGAGTAAGGTCCAGGAGTTGGTGATGGACAGCGAAGCCTGGCATGCTGCAGTCCATGGGTTTGCAGGGAGTCAGACACAACTGAGTGACTGAACTGAACTGAACTACTATCTGGTATTTTTTCAACATTTGGTCCATAATTCTGGAAGTAAAAGAACTGAAATCCAGCTTCATGAATGAGTTTGACTAAAATTTGTAACAAGATTCAAGCAAGAATTTTCTATTACTTTTCGTGAGATAGTGATATATTTCAAAACACAACTCTCATAGCATTATCTTAGCAAGGCAGGGTGATATTTAGTGCTATCTTCCCCACAGTTAATTTCCAGAAGAATGAATCCAAATGGATAAGGAAGCTAAAACACATTTTTTTTTTTTCAGAATAATATATCCCTGGTATTTGGGCTTTTAAGCTATAAGATTTTTTAATGTCCCTTTTGGGGTCCTCAGTAACCTGTATGTGATGTGGCCATCTGAGCATTTCATACCTAAGGACTGACCTTGCAGCCAATTGCTCTGTGTTACAGAATCACTCCTTAACTTTACTTGAAAAGTGAATTATTTGGATACTTGTCATCCAGTTAAGTCAGTTCTAATTAGGACAGCTGCTAAGTTGCTTCAGTCATGTCCAACTCTGTGTGACCCCATAGATGGCAGCCCACCAGGCTCCCACATCCCTGGGATCCTCCAGGCAAGAATATTGGAGTGGGTTGCCATTTCCTTCTCCAATGCATGAAAGTGAAAGGTGAAAGTGAAGTTTCTCAGTCGTGTCTGACTCTTCGCAACCCCATGGACTGCGGCCTACCAGGCTCCTCCGTCCATGGGATTTTCCAGGCAAGAGTCCCAGAGTGGGTTGCCATTGCCTTCTCTGAATTAGGACAACAGCTCTGTCCAAACTGGGGTGACTAGGATCTCTAGCACTGCCCTCTGGTGGCAAGCTTTGCTCACCCAGTCTCACAGGCGTGATTGGTGGCTCCTTTGTCAAGTCAGCTGAGCGAAGCTTTTAAAATACCTTCAAATTGGTGTCCTCATTCAACAGCTCTTCCTCTTGGGCATTGAATTTTAAAACATCATCTCCAGGCTAGAAACAACAACATCACTTGGAATTTGTTAAAATTGTAACATTTTGGTGGGGCCACCCCATACTGTCTGAATTGGAAATTCTAGAGGTAGAGAGCAGTGCTCTGGATTTTGTTTTAACAAGCAGTTCAGGTGATTCTGATGCCCACTAAAGTTTGAGAACCACTGTCTTCCTGTTCTGTCCATTGATTTGAACTCTTCAGAAACACCCAAGCCAAAATGTTTTGCCAGAGCCCCATCTTCTTTCTCTTAGTCTCTTAGTCTTCACAAAGGCTAGAATTATTATGTTTCAGTTCAGTTCAGTCACGCAGTGTGTCTGACTCTTTGCGACCCCATGGACTACAGCACGCCAGGCCTCCTTGTCCATCACCAACTCCTGGAGTTTACTCAAACTCATGTCCATTGAGTTGGTTTGCTTAATAGTAAATTTAAGCAATTGTAACAGTGCTGTTTTGAGCTTTTGTTTTTACTCATCTCTGCTTGTGTGTATATTTCTACAGTATACATTTCTAGATGGTAAACTGCTGAGTCAAAAAGTATACATGTAAGTATTAATATATTTACTCTTTGCGACCCCATGGACTGTAACCTGCCAGGCTTCTCTTCCATGGGATTTTCCAGGCAAGCATACTGGAGTGGGTTTCCATTCTCTTCTCAAGGGGATCTTTCTGAGCCAGGGATTGAACCCAGGTCTCCTGCAATGCAGGTAGATTCTTACCCATGAGTCACCAGGGAAGCCCAAAAAATAACAAATGAAAAATTAATATATTTCCTTATTTCCTGTATTCTTGATGCTCTGGCATCTGGGGCCTTTCTGAACCTGGAGAGACTATTCCTCCGAGGGTCATCTAATTTCAAGAGAGAGCAACAATTTGCCTGCAAATTCACCTTTAATATATAAATCAGTCAATCTGAAGCCCATACTCTGAACTCTTATCTTGTTATTACACTCCAGCAGGAAACATTCCTCTGACCTGCTTATCCTATAGCACAGAACCCACAGAAAATTTTCAAACTATCCAGTCCTAAGTCTGCTCAGCTAGCATACTCTGCCTTGCCTGTTTCTGCCTTGAACTCTGATACCAGAATACTTGGGTTTAAATTCCAGCATCTCTGCTTCCTGGGTATGTAGATTTTTTCCTTGGTAAATTATTTGATTGCTCCATTGACTCAATTTTCTCACCAGAATATGGCTGATAATAACAGAATCTACCTCACATATTAATAAACATAGAATACTTTTAACAATACATAGCACGTAGTAACTACTTGCTATCATTTTTGGTCAACTTATTTAATTAACCTCAAAAAAGTTGAAATAACTTAATCTTCATAAAGAACATTTGTAAAAGCCTATCTGTTATATTCCTAGCAAAATGGAATCATTGAATAATTTATATTAAAATTGTATTGAAGTTAAACTGTATCGAAATTGAATAATATTTTGAATATTTTCCCACCTAATTGTTCAGTCTCTCATTCGTGTCCAACTCTTTGTGACCCTACGGACGGCAGCACACCAGGCTTCCCTGTCCTTCGCCAACTCCTGGAGTTTGCTCAAACTCATGTCCATTGAGTCAGTGATGCCATCCAACCATCTCTGATGCCGTACAACCATCTCATCCTCTGTTGTGTCCTGCTCTTCCTGCCTTCAATCTAATAGATTTTTAAAATAATCTCTATTATCCTTTATTTTAGTTATAAGGATGATTGAAAAATTTTAGGGTATTTTAAGGCTTTGATTACCTTTTGCTGTGAAATATTTGTTTTTTTTTCCTCTTTTTGTTATTTATTGTTTGACTAATGAATATTAATCCAGCATTTAAAATTGAAAGATCTTGTTTGTGATTATACCTTAACATTTTTATACCGGTATTAGCCAAACATTTAAAATTTTATAGGGCCAACTGGTAATGCTTTTTGTTTATGATTCCTGGCTTTATTTGTCTAAAAGTCTCCTGTATTTTCTTCAAGTACTATAAATGAAATATTCCTTCATTTACAATTCAGTTCTTCTAAGCTGGGTTTTGACCACCTTAAAGTTTTTTTTTTTTCTTTTCAATATTCAGACATGCCAATATCTGCATAGTCATAAAAATTCCCTGAAACTTTGTTTACTTGTTCCTAGTCTCACCTCCAATCCTTTTTAGCACTTTCCCATATGTGAAATATAGGATAGAATCTCTTACCTTGGGAATATCTCAAAAGAAAATTCTTATTTAAGGAGTATATCCATCTCAACCATTGACATAAAAATTTGTTTGGAAATTAAATTTTCTGTGATGACAATGGTCAAATCTCTGTATGTCCTGGACTTTACCTACCTGACCAAATAGATAAATTGATTTCTAGTGTTCTTTTCCAAGAGTCCTAATCATGCTAATCATTTCTGCAAATCCAAAGACAACTTGTTCACCACTGAGGCCTTCCTGCTTGACTCTGCCTCATCCTTCCAATTTTTTCTTTCACTGATGCTAATACTGTTATACTGAAAAGTGATTTCTACTCAGTGGGGATTTTTTTCTGATCACTATCCAAATCCTCTTCTCTGCCTCATATTTCTACTGACTTATTCATTAATTTAAATATTACATTACTGATTAATTATAAAGGGCTTTTCAATGGCAGGCACTTTGGGATACCTCAGTGATGCAAATCACAATGACAGAGATTCCTGTTCTCATGAAGATTTCATCTCAGAATTGTCTGGAACACATCATGTACATGTATGTGCATAAATAATGAAATGTGCTTGTAGATAATTGGTTGGAAATGTTAATTGATTTGGATGCAGCTATGTTCTCTCTCTGTGTGTATGCTTTTTGATTAAAGTAATAGGCTTAGTTTTCTGAAACAGTTTTAGGTTGCAGATAAATTGAGCTGATAGTACAGAGTTCACATATATCTCTTCTCCCGCCCCCCTCATCAATTTTTCCTATTATTAACATCTTGCATTAGTGTGGTATATTTTGTTGTAACTGATTAACCCATATTGATATATTACCATTAAAACCCATGGTTTATATCAAGGTTTACTCTTTGTGTTGTGCAATTCTATGCATCTTGACAAATATATATTGTGATGATATCTATGATTGCAGTATCATACAGAATAAATTTCCTACTCTGAAAATCCCTTTTGGAAACCTATTCTTTTTTTCTCTTCCTCCTCACCCTCAAACCCTTAACCCCTGGGAACTACTGATCTTTTTACTTGATGGTTTTGCCTTTTCCAGAATATTATAGACCTGGACTCAGACAGTATGTAAGCTTTTCAGGTTGATGTCTCTCATTTATCAATCGGCATTATGTGTGCTGTGCTTATTCTCTCAGTCGTGTCTGACTCTTTGTGACCCCATGGACTGTAGCCCACCAGGCTTCTCTGACCATGGGAATTCTCCAGGCAAGAATACTGAAGTAGGTTGCCATGTCCTTCTTTAGGGGATCTTCCCAACCCAAGGATCCAACCCAGGCCTCCCGCAATGCAGCCGGATTCTTATCTGAATCACCAGGGAAACACAAAGTAGTAGTACTGAGTCATTCCCAACTCTGTGAAGTGAAAGTTGCTCAGTCGTGTCCGACTCTTTGGGACCCCATGGACTATACAGTCCAGGCCAGAATACTGGAGTGGGTAGCCTTTCCTTTCTTCAGGGATCTTCCCGACCTAGAAATTGAACCAAGGCCTCCAGCATTCAGTTCACTTCAGTTCAGTCACTCAGTCGTGTCTGACTCTTTGCAACCCCATGAACCCCAGCACGCCAGGCCTCCCTGTCCATCACCAGCTCCTGGAGTTTACCCAAACTCATGTCCATTGAGTTGGTAATGCCATCCAACCATCTCATCCTCTGTCGGCCCCTTCTCCTCCTGCGCTCAATCTTTCCTAGAATCAGGCTCTTTTCAAATGAGTCAGCTCTTCACATCAGGTGGCCAAAGTATTGGAGTTTCAGCTTTAACATCAGTCCTCCAATGGACACCCAGGACTGATCTCCTTTAGGATGGACTGGTTGGATCTCTTTGCAGTCCAAGGGACTCTTAAGAGTCTTCTCCAACATTACAATTCAAAAGCATCAATTCTTTGGTGCTCAGCTTTCTTAATAGTCTAACTCTCACATCCATACAGGACTACTGGAAAAACTATAACCTTGACTAGATGGACCTTTGTTGACAAAGTAATGTCTCTGCTTTTATTATGCTGTCTAGTTTGGTCATCACTTTCCTTCCAGGAGTAAGGGTCTTTTAAATTCATGGCTGCAATCACCATCTGCAGTGATTTTTGAGGTCCCCAAAATAAAGTCTACCACAGTTTCCATTGTTTCCCCATCTATTTGCCATGAAGTGATGAGATCGGATGCCATGATCTTAGTTTTCTGAATGTTGAGCTTTAAGCCAACTTTTTCACTCTCCTCTTTCACTTTCATCAAGAGGCTCTTTAGTTCCTCTTTGCTTTCTGCCATAAGGGTGGTGTTATCTGCATATCTGAGGTTTTTCATATTTCTTCCGGCAATCTTGATTCCAGCTTGTGCTTCATCCAGCCCAGCGCTTCTCGTGATGTACTCTGCATATAAGTTAAATAAGCAGGGTGACAATATACAGCCTTGACATACTCCTTTTCCTATTTGGAACCAGTCTGTTGTTCCATGTCCAGTTCTAACTACTGCTTCTTGACCTGCATACAGATTTCTCAAGAGGCAGGTCAGATGGTCTGGTATGCCCATCTCTTTCAGAATTTTCCACAGTTTATTGTGATCCACACAGTCAAAGGCTTTGGCATAGTCAATAAAGCAGAAATAGATGTTTTTCTGAAATTCTCTTGCTTTTTCGATGATCCAGCAGATGTTGACAATTTGATCTCTGGTTCCTCTGCCTTTTCTAAAACCCACTTGAACATCTAGAAGTTCACGGTTCATGTATTGCTGAAGTCTGGCTTGGAGAATTTTGAGCATTACTTTACTAGCGTGTGAGATGAGTACAACTGCGCAGTAGTTTGAGCATTCTTTAGTATTGCCTTTCTCTGGGATGGAATGAAAACTGACTTTTTCCAGTCCTGTGGCTGCTGAGTTTTCCAAATTTGCTGGCATATTGAGTGCAGCACTTTCACAGCATCATCTTTTAGGATTTGAAATAGTTCAACTGGAATTCCATCACCTCCACTAGCAGTTCGTAGTGATGCTTCCTAAGGCCCACTTGACTTCACATTCCAGGATGTCTGGCTCTAGGCGAATGATCACACCCTTGTGATTATCTGGGTCATGAAGATCTTTTTTGTATAGTTCTTCTGTGTATTCTTTCCATCTCCTCTTAATATCTTCTGCTTCTGTTAGGTCCTTACCATTTCTGTCCTTTATTGAGCCCATCTTTGCATGAAATGTTCCCTTGGGATCTGTAATTTTCTTGAAGAGATCTCTAGTCTTTCCCATTCTATTATTTTCCTCTATTTCTTTGCATTGATCACTGAGGAAGGCTTTCTTGTCCCTCCTTACTATTCTTTGGAATCCTGCATTCAAATGGGTATATCTTTCCTTTTCGCTTCTCTTCTTTTCATAGCTATTTGTAAGGCCTCCTCAGACAGCCATTTTACTTTTTTTATTTCTTTTTCTTGGGGATGGTCTTGATCCTTGTCTCCTGTACAATGTCACAAACCTCCGTCCATAGTTCATCAGGCACTCTATCAGATCTCGTCCCTTAAATCTATTTCTCACTTCCACTGTATAATCATAAGGGATATGATTTAGGTCATACCTGATTGGTCTATAGGTTTTCCCCACTTTCTTCAATTTAAGTCTGAATTTGGCAATAAGGAGTTCATGATCTGAGCCACAGTCAGCTCCTGGTCTTGTTTTTGCTGACTGTATAGAGCGTCTCCATCTTTGGCTGCAAAGTATATAATCAATCTGATTTCGATGTTGACCATCTGGTGATGTCCATGTGTAGAGTCTTCTCTTGTGTTGTTGGAAGAGGGTGTTTGCTATGACCAGTGCATTCTCTTGGCAAAAGTCTATTAGCCTTTGCCCTGCTTCATTCTGTATTCCAAGGCCAAACTTGCCTGTTACTCTAGGTGTTTCTTGACTTCCTACTTTTACATTCTAGTCCCCTATAATGAAAAGGACATCTTTTTTTGGCATGCATTTAAGATTCCTTCATGTATTGTGACTTGATAGCTCATTTCTTTTTATCATTGAGTAATATTCCATTCAATGGATGTACCACAGTTTGTATCCATCCACCTATGTAGGACATATTGTTTGTTTCCAGTTTTTTATTATTCCAAGTAAACATGCTATAAACATTCATATGTTTTGGGTATATATTAGCTTTTATATCATTTGGGAAAACACCTAGGAATGTGATTGATACACCACATAAAAAGGAAGAAAGATAGCGCTAAGTCATGTCTGATTCTTGCAACCCCATAAACTGTGGCCTGCCAGGCTCCTTTGTCCAGGCAAGAATACTGGAGTGGGTTGCCATTTCCTTCTCCAGGGTATCACATAAGACTGTGTTTAAATTTGTAAGAAACTACCAAATTGTCTTCCAAAGAGGCTGTACCATTTTTTACTCTAATGAATGAGCGTTCCTGTTGCTTTACATCCTCACCAGCATTTTGTATTGTCATTTTTTAAGATGTCAGTCATTCTAATAGTTGTATAGTGATATGTCTTTGTGTTTATTTCCCTAATGATATAGCATATCCTTTTAAAATGCAAAAATTTAGAAAGGCTATTGTATTAAGCTGACGTGAATAATTAACATCACATTTTCAATTAAGGAAGAGACAAGCATTATGTCACTTCCTCTTTTCTTCACTCAAATATTTTCAGTGGGTCCAATCACCTATCAGTTCAGTTCAGTTCAGTCGCTCGGTCGAGTCCGACTCTTTGTGACCCCATGAACCGCAGCACGCCAGGCCTCCGTGTCCATCACCAACTCCCAGAGTCCACCCAAACCTATGTTCATTGAGTCGATAATGCCATCCAACCGTCTCTTCCTCTGTCGTCCCCTTCTCCTCCTGCACTCAATCTTTCCCAGCATCAGGGTCTTTTCCAATGAGTCAGCTTTTGGCATCAGGTGGCCAAAGTATAGAAATCACCTATAAGATGACATATATAATTTAATATTAATTAAAAGGCCCATAATTGTCTAACTGTAATTTTGTTTAGCCCAAGTTCCTATCCCTTCCTTTTGGTTTCTGCTGAGAGGCATACTTTCCTCTTTCAAATTTTGAAAATATGGGTTGAAAGTAAAGAGAAATGTTAGTTTCTCAGCTGTCTCTGACTCTTTGTTACACCATGGACTGTAGCCCACCAGGCTTCTCTGTCCATGGAATTCTCCAAGGCAAGAATACTGAAGTGGGTAGCCATTCCCTTCTCTGAAGGATTTTCCCAACCCAGGGATCAAACCCTGGTCTCTTGCATTGCAGATGGATTCTTTACTGTCTGAACTACCAGGAAAGCCCTGGGTGTGCACATATGGACTATATCCTATCAAGACCCTGTCCCTTTGGACAGGTAAGTCCTTTTGTTAGAAATGTCCTTTTGCCCTCCATTTCCTTAGCCTGGCAAAGACAAAGCGCCTACCTATTCTTCTATATTTGGCTTTCCTCTTTCTTTGATCCTTCTCTCTCTTCCTGATCCTACCTTGACTTACACAAATGGGTCAGTGCCCTTCAGAATTTTATGTGGTCTTTCAGATTAGTACCTACTGATTGTACTGTAAATGTCTTCCTGTTTGGGAAAAATGATTATGAGAGTGAAATCATTTCTTACTGAGAATTCCTAAAAAGGATTCCTTGCTGACTGAATGAAGTGATGAGAGAAAGAAAGCAAATGAGAGAAGTTAGTGTTATATTATTTGTTTTAGAAAAGATTTTAGGAGGGCAAAGATTAAATATGTGAAAGAATAGGGCTGGAGCCAAATAGGCCAAATTACTAAGATATGAATATGTACATACAGGGCTGAGAGATAGCATAAAGTAAGGTGCCAAGAAATAAACACCCAGTCCCTAGCAACTAAGTAGAACCATTACAGAAAGAACAACCTATGTAAAGGTGATTTTAGCATGTGGGTAGTTAATTTAAGATTTAATTTGAATATTTAGTTCCATTCAGATAGATAGACCCTTTGATTGCTTTTAAAGAGCTAATCTGAAGTGGAGTAATTGGTAAGAATTCCCACCTTGCTTTGTCGTGTGGAACTATGGCAGCAGTTTGAAAGGGAAAAAGATCTCAGGAGATGGCTGAATGTGGGGCTGATGGAGGCTGGATGTGTGCTCCCAGGATTATCAAATATTTCTGTACCTTAAGCATGGTACCAGACCTGAATGTACTCTGTGGTTTGAGATGTGGAGGATCTTGTGTCAGTGGTAGCTCACGTGGACCTTAAGTGTTGACTAACAGAGGCGCCCTGACTCTTGGTTACATGTAAGATCCTGGGCAATGGAATAATGTTGGGTGTGTGAATATGAGAGGGTAATGATCTGTAACAACTGAGGCAGAATTTCCCACCAGTTTAGTAGGATAGAATCTCAGCCAAAATTAATTTAGTTTAAAGAAAATAAAGAAATATAAAACAAAACTGTCATTATCTTCTTGTAGTATATTTGCCTACAAAGAAAATACTAGATAGTGAAGAGAATTTTTTTAGAATTGGTAAGTATTCAATAAGATTTGTCATTAATATTTAGAATTCAGTTGTGTTTCTAGATACCAGCAATTATTTTTTTGAGCAGTGTTTACAATAGCAATCAAAACATATATGGTACCTAATGACTATCCAATAGTCTACAAGCAATAAATGCTGGAGAGGGTGTGGAGAAAAGGGAACCCTCTTACACTGTTGGTGGGAATGCAAACTAGTACAGCCTCTATGGAGAACAGTGTGGAGATTTCTTAAAAAACTGGAAATAGAACTGCCATATGACCCAACAATCCCACTTCTGGGAATACACACCGAGGAAACCAGATCTGAAAGAGACACGTGCACCCCAATGTTCATCGCAGCACTGTTTATAATAGCCAGGACATGGAAGCAACCTAGATGCCCATCAGCAGATGAATGGATAAGGAAGCTGTGGTACATATACACCATGGAATATTACTCAGCTGTTAAAAAGAATTCATTTGAACCAGTCCTAATGAGATGGATGAAACTGGAGCCCCTTATACAGAGTGAAGTAAGCCAGAAAGATAAAGAACATTACAGCATACTAACACATATATATGGAATTTAGAAAGATGGTAATGATAACCCTATATGCAAAACAGAGAAAGAGACACAGAAATACAGAACAGACTTTTGGACTCTGTGGGAGAAGGTGAGGGTGGGATGTTTCGAGAGAACAGCATCGAAACATATATATTATCTATGGTGAAACAGATCACCAGCCCAGGTGGGATGCATGAGACAAGTGCTCGGGCCTGGTGCACTGGGAAGACCCAGAGGGAGCGGGTGGAGAGGGAGGTGGGAGGGGGGATCGGGATGGGGAATACATGTAAATTCATGGCTGATTCATGTCAATGTATGATAAAAACCACTACAATATTGTAAAGTAATTAGCCTCCAACTAATAAAAATAAATGAAAAAAAAAACATATATGGTACCTAGTGAATAAATATAACAAAAGATATGCAAATCTTCATGGAGAAATAGATAACATCTTATGGAAATGTATTAAAATGTAGTATAGAAATACAGGGATTCACCATGTCATATATAGGAAGACTGTTGCTAATATGTGCACTTCTGATAATTATATATATATATATATACACACACACACACACAATGCTATATCATTCAAAATCTTAAATGTTTTGAGAAAATTTAAAAGTTGGCTTTGCAGTAAATATCAGTTTATAAAAGAACAAGAGGTATCTTCCAAATACTGAGGTTTTAGTAATTAGGTCAAGCTTAAAAATACAGGTGTACTAATTAGTAGGCATACTACTGGTGCAGGAATAGATAAAGAATAATGCTACTAGGCAAGTAAAAAATGGAAGAGACCATATATTTATGGAAACGAGCTATAATAAAGGAAACATTTTTAAAAATGGTGAGATACAGGGATCAGAAGAATGAATGAACAAGCCTTCAAATGACCCTAACCCCTGACAATAATCTGAATATAATAGAACCACCCTACTGAGCTGCTTTCAAAATCTGAATCCACATAAATAAGGAGAATTAATAAATAAATACTGTTGCTTCAAGCCACCATGTTTTAGGGTGAATTGTGATGCATTGCTAGATAAACAGAACAAATCCTTTGTCTCTCATCCAAGATGTAACTACAATTACTAGTTGTGTGTATATCTTTAAAGACATTTTGTTAAATTTTCAACAACTTAAAATACTAATGGGCTCATTTTAAAAAATGGTGGGATAATATACTACTTATACAAAAATTGCTATGGGGAAAATTGATTATGTGGGAAAAGATAACATGTTTTCTTTATCACATCGTGCACAAACAAAATTCAAGAGAGATAAAATACATAAGTGTAAAAGAGGAAAATACTTTAAACCTTTTGGAAAAACATATGGGGGCTATTGTTATGACAGTGAACTAGGGAAAAATCAAATAAGACACAAAAAGAGTAAATCACAAATTAAAAAGTGATAAAACATACAGCACTGAACCTTCAAAATTTTGTACTACAAATTTTGATAAATTTTAAAAGGATAAGCCGTAGGGGTAGACATTTGCCATATTTATAATATAACCATTAAATAACTATTCTCAAATTCATAGATAATGTCTGTAAATAATGTCTGTAAATAAAGAAAGAGATAATACAACAGGAATGTACAAGAGATATAGATAAGCAATTAATAGGAAATAAAACCTCAAATCATACAGAAAGATACTCAGCCTCATTAATCACTAAGGGAATGCAAGTTAATACATAGTGAAATACAATCTCATAACATTAGATTTCCAAAACCTAACAAGTCTGGCAGTACCAAGGGTTGGTGAAGCTCAGAGTGTTGAGGAACTCTTAGATAATGTTGGTTGGATTATGAAATGGTACAGCTACTTTGAAGAACAATTCACAATTTTAGAACATAATTCCTTTGATTCAGGAATTTCACTTATAGGTGGACAAAATATGCATTATATTCTTCATAAGCATTGCTTGCAATTGCAAAAAATTGGAAAAAATGTCAGTCAATAGGAAAGTATATATTTGGAGGTCCCATGACCACCCTCAGGTTTAGTAATTTGCTAGAATTGAACAGAATTCAGCAAAGCTGTTACGTTCATAGTTATGATTTATTACAGGGCTTCCCTGATAGCTCAGCAAGTAAAGAATCCACCTGCAGTGCAGGAAACACAGGAGACGCAGGTTTGATCCATAGGTTGGGAAGATCTGCTGGCAGAGGAAATGGCTACCCACTCCAGTTTTCTTGCCTGAAAAGTCCCAGGACAAAGGAGCCTGGCGGACTACAGCCCCCGAAATTGCAGAGTTAGACATGACTGAGCAACTAAACACACACACACGTGGTTTGTTACAGTGAAACGATAGAGATTAAAATTAGCAACAGAAAAAGGCATATCAGGCAGAGTTCCGGAGACAACAGGCAAGAGTTTCTAGTTGTTCTCTGGCAGTGTAGTAGTATAGACAGTGCTCTTTCTTTTAGCCACGATGGTGATAGTATATTCAACTAGGGAAGCTCACCTAAGTCTTAGTGTCCAGCGGACACTACTGGATTGTCACCTAAGCTTGGTGGGTGGCTTGTGTAACTGATCTTAGGCTGACCTTCCTCTCCACCCCCTCTCTAGGTCAGACATTGCATGGTTCAGGTCCTCCACCATAAATCACTTGGTTAGCATAGACTGCCTGGCAAATCACCCAAGGGCCCTCAGTAAACAAGGACACTCTTACCATGCAGAACACTCTGAGGGCTTAGAGGATACCTCCCAAGAGCTGGACAAAGGTCAAGTCTTTCCTTTGAGTGTGCAAGTGTGAACAGCTCACACTTGCTGAGTTGTCCTTTACTATACAGTGTATAGGCTTCCCTCATAGCTCAGTTGGTAAAGAATCTGCCTGCAGTGCAGGAGTCTCCCTGCAATTCATGAGCCCCCAGTTTGATCCCTGGGTCAGGAAGATCCCCTGGAGAAGGAAATGGCAACCCACTCCAGTATTCTTGCCTGGGAAATCTCATGGACAGAGGAGCCTGGCTAGCTACAGTCCACGGGGTGGCAAGAGTTGGACACGACTTAGTGTTTAAACCACCATACAGTATATAAATAAATTGTGTTATATTTATACATCTACAAATAACAGTATGGATAAATTTTATAAAACTACTGTTGAAAGAGAAGGCAAACTGGAGGAAAATGGGTACAGTGCAAGCTTATTTATATAAAGTTAAAAATTATGTAAAATATTGTTTGATATGGTACACAAATACATAAAAATGTAGAAAAAGTATTATGGAGAAGGAAATAGCAACCCACTCTGGTATTCTTGTCTAGGAGATCCCATGGACAGAGGAACCTGGCAGGCTACAATCCATGGTGTCACAAGAGCTGAACACAACTTAGCAACTAAATTGTCACCATCAGAAAGAGTATTAAATGCCAATGAGAATAATGAATTCTAAGTACAGGCTAGTTTTTAACTCTGGGGACAGAAACTGCAGTGATCTTGTAGGAAGTACATGGTAGGACATGAATTAAATCAGAAATGTTTTATTTCTCAGGCTGGGTGGTGGGTACATGGGTGTTTGTAAATTATTATTCAATGACTGGCTATGTGTAGACTATTTCAAATTTTTTAAAAAGAGTAAATTTTTCATATAATTGAGTTTGTTTAGTAAGCATAAGCATATCAGGTTGGTAGAAAAGTAATTGTGGTTTCAGACCATGAGTTTTAAATCTTTATAACTAGTCTCAGACACATCTTTATCAATCAAAATAGGAGCCATTACAATCAACACATTTTTGCCAGTGAGAAATAAGTTTGTTTATTCCTGTAGCATGAAGATATGTGCTACAGGATTGGACAAACTCTTGGAAATCATTTTCTGCCTCTTGCTGGTTGTGGAAGTGTTTTCCCTGCAAAAAGTTGTTGAGATGCTTGAAGAAATGGTAGTTGGTTGGCGAAAGGTCAAATGAATATGGGGGATGAAGCAAAACTTTGTAGCCCAATTTGTTCAACTTTTGAAGTGTTGGTTGTGTGGTCTGCAGTTGTGTGTTGTCCTGGACAATAATTGGGCCATTTCTGTTGACCAGTGTTGGCTGCAGGCATTGCAGTTTTTGGTGCAGCTCATCGATTTGCTGCATGTACTTCTCAGATGTCATGAATCCTTTTGCCAGGATTCAGAAAGCTGTAGTGTGTCAGATCAGCCGCAGAGTACCAAACAGTGACCATGAGCTTTTTTGGTGCAAGTTTGGCTTTGGGAAGTGCCTTAAAGCTTCTTGGTCTAACTACTGAGCTGGTCTTTACCAATTGTTGTATGTAATCCAATTTGCGTCACATGTCACAATCCAGTTGAGAAATGGTTCATTATTGTTGCATAGAATAAAAGAACATGACACTTAAAAATGATTTTTTTGATTTGTGGTCAGCTCATAAGGTGCCCACTTATTGAGCTTTTTCGCCTTTCCAATTTGCTTCAAATGCTGAATCACTGTAGAATGGTTGATGTGAGTTCTTCGGCAACTTCTCCTGTAGTTTTCAGAGCATCAGTTTTGATGACCCTCTCAGTTGATTGTTGTCAATATCTGATGGCTAGCCACTATGCTCCTCATCTGCAAGGCTCTCGTCTTTGCAAAACTTCTTGAACTACCACTTCACCGTACGTTTGCTAGCAGTTCCTGGGTCAAATATGTTGTTGATGTTGAGAGTTGTCTCCACTGCTTTATGACACATTTGAACTTGAATTAAAAAATTTGCTCAAATTTTCTTTTTGTCTAACATCATTTCTATAGTTTAAAATAAATATAAAATAAACAGCAAGTAATAAGTAATTAGTAAAAATACATAAAGTGATAAATGTGCATTAAAATGATGTATAATATAACCACATTTAAGAATGTATTCCAATATAAAATGGCAAAGTTCAATAATGCAAAACCGCAGTTACTATTGCACCAACCTAATACTGTAGTTATTTGCTACAAATTGATTTGATTTGATATGATGTTCTAAGGAGTTAGGTCTATTTTGAGGATTTATCATAGCACTGAATCCAGCTTCAAGATGGGCAGAAATAAAACAAGACAGAAATTGCCAAGTTAATCTACCAACCTCCTTTCATGTATCTTCTTCATCTTAACTTCTCAAGCACAGAGCCTATGCCTGATGTCTTTTCTCCTGGCATCCAATGGGGGAGTATTGAATGGATTGATACATTAATTAAAAATTTATACATGAATTTTTCTGAGGATAACTACTCAAAGTAGGGTCCTAAGATAAGGGCCATTATGAGACAGATTGGAAATGGGTTGATTTGGAGAGTATATTCTCTGAATCTCAATGTTGCAGATATCAAGGACATTGAAGGATCTGGAACAGGGCCTGTTCATGACTCTCGGCATATGTTCTGGAATAGAGTTGAAGAGAGAAGCTCTTAGATAGATCTCATCAACTTCACATGTAATATGATGCTAACCCTGGCTTATGCTGAAAATAAAAGGGCTAATAAATAAGACCCATTTTCATTGATGTTGCCAAATCACAGAAACTAAAAGAGTATTATATGGTGAGAATTGTCCTAGGATTAAATTTAAAATCCATTTAGAACCCTTTAGACTGAAACCCCCAGTGAATTATAATTGGCTGCTATAATTGGCTGAGAGGCTAATTGGCAGATGTACATGGAGAGGGAAACTTCCAGTTTGCACTGGTGCCTTAGGGAGTGTCTAGTCTGAAGTCCCAGAAAAGAGATTACTTCAATTCTGCTAACACTTGAGTTGCTGACAATCAGGTGTGATTGGAGGGTTACCGGAAAAGCATAGTGTCCACCAACCCCAGGAAAAATCAGATATTGCCCTAGAAGCCGAAGCCAGAGAGAACCCATTCTTGCCCATCACACAAGATTTAGTGTAAATAAATCAGGGCTGTTCTGCCAATCAAGAGGGGTACCCTTTCCCCTGTTGAGGAATGACATGTTACAATTGTAACTAACTTGGCACTAGTAAAAAATGATGGGTTATAAAATCATATGTATAGAGGCATCTAGGATATTGAAATTCCATTCCTTAAGCTGCAATTGTGTGTGCGTGTGTGTGTGCGTGCTTGTGTGTGTGTGTGTGTGTGTGGAGGTGGAGGTGGGGGGTGGTGGTATGTGATCTCAATTTTAACTTTCCTGTTATATGGCTGAAAGACTAGTCAGATTCTGTAATGGCTATTATTTTAGCATCATGACTGAGGAGAATTTAGGATGCTGCCTTGTAATAATAAAAACTAAGAGATACTGAATACTGTCTATGTGCTAGCACCCCGATAACCACTTTAGCTGTATTTTGTGGTTTGCTACTCGGAATGGCCTTATGAGGAAATCCAGAGAAGTTGAATAACATACCCAATGTAGCATAGGTTGTGGATCTTTGAACCAACCCATGTCTGTCTGACTGTAAAGCTCAGGTTGATCTTGATCTTAATGCCATGATGACGGTTTTCTCTTTTAGTCACTGTTGCTATTGGCATATAAGCAGGGCAATTTAGTTTGCTAAATGTGCCTATTAGGAAATAGGACATCCACATAGGCCTGTTTACTTCAAAAAATCCTGTGAGAATGAATTAGGTTGGTCATATTTTAAATTTTCCAGCAAATGCAAAAAGAAAATAGGAGAAATATGACTTAACTTTAATCTCCTGATTGAGCCTCCCCCCCTCCATTCCCTGTTGGATACTGAGCTGAGCTCATGAATGCTGGAACAATAACCATTTCTTGCAGCATTCACTTTCAAAGTCCACAATATAAATGACTAAGGGTATACAATTCCCAGAATTTTGCATTAGGAGGAGAGGAAAATTGCATTAAGGGAAGAAAGAAGATTGATGGTACTTTGTCATTTACAAGGGCCTAGCAGGCTGTGTTATCCATGGACTCTCACATTTAATCCTTGCTCTTACACTATATGTGGCTTCCCTGGTGGCTCGGATGGTAAAGAATCTGTCTGCCATGTGGGAGACCTGGGTTTAGTCCTTGGGTTGGAAAGATCCCCTGGAGAAGGGAATGGCAACCCACTCTAGTATTCTGCCTGGAGAATTCCACAGACAAAGGAGCCTGGTGGGTTATAGACCATAGGGTTGCAAAGAGATGGACAGGATTGAGTGACAAACACATTCACTTTCATTATACTGTAAAGAGTGGTATTATTGTTTTAACGTCACTGCCTGTTAAACTGAGGCACAGAGAGGAAAAATGGCTTTGCCAATGTCATGTCCCAGCAGTTCCACTCAAGAAGGTAGGCTCCTACCCATGTGCAACATGATCTCCACTTGATCAGGGTGATCAAACTGATATGAATGGAACATGAGTTTTAAGGGTGAAGATGAGAGCTGGAGAAAACTCCTAATTCAAGATATAAATGTAATCCTTCAAAAAGTCCTGTGTTAGGCAAAAAAAAAAAAAAAAAAAGAATGACTTCATTGGTAATATATTGAATTAATTTTTTCATCATCTAATAAAAAACATAGTTATTTCAGAAGCTGGGGAGGCAGGCAAAGGCCTGTCCACAGGGAAGTCCAGTGAAGCAGCTGCTAGTTGAAAAAGAACAACTCTTGGGGTACTGGGTGAGTAACCATGATTAGACCCTGGGCTTAATTAACCAAGAAAGAAACAAGTATCTTGAAAAGGACCCTGCTCTCCCTTCCTAACTGGCCATTTAGTATACTGTCAATGTTTTTCTCTTCTTTCTTTTTTCAATAGACCCTCAATCTTTTAATTTCTTTCATTTCTAAATCTGCCTTGCCATTATGACCTATTCATAATGATATAGATTTAACAGAAAATGATAGTTTTTAAAAAAGCAAAACTCTTTTTTTTGCCATTATTATGGTTTCTACATTTACTGATGTATGTAACAACTATTTATTAAGCCCCTACTTTTATGTCAGCCTGTCCTTCGAGAAGTAGGAGTATGGAGATGAACAAGACAAAGTTCCCACACATGTGGGGCCTGTGTCTAATGGGGAAGATAGGAAATAAAATGCAAATTAGATACAGCAGCAGGCAGGGTCAGGGATATGAAGGAAATAAAACCATCTCTGTGGAGGAGAAATCTGAGCAGAATACATGTTGCGTGGAATGGGATCATGTAGAGAGCTGGAGAAAAGTGTTCAAGGCAGAAGGCATATTGTGGGTATAACTCAGGGCACAAAAGAACTTGATGAGTTCTCTGTAGAATAAGATCATGGTAATTGTCACATCACATCATGATTATTTGCTTACTTACTGTCTGCCTAAGTAGGATGTTAGGACATACTTCTTATTCATTTTTATTGTCAGTAGCTAGCACAGAGCTTGGAATCTGGTTGGCACCCAACATCTACTAACAAATGAATGAGTTACCACAAAGTTTTTTTTTAGCTATAAAAAGGTGAATAATCTTACCTAGCACTGTGTGTTTACGGATATACACTACATTTCCAGCATTTATTTTTTTTAGTAATTTAATTTAGTAATTAAATTTAGTAATTTTAACATGGTTAAAGTGATGATGCATGTGTCCATGTTCATCAGCATTCTGATGATGATTTTGTTATGTATTTTCATCTATTGGAGAAACTTAGGATAATAAATTCACTTTAGAGACATTATTAAGAACCATATTAGAATCATTTAGGTTTTCAGGTTTTCTAATTAAAAATTGTCCAGAGTTTACATTCTAGGAGTACTTTGATATTCAAATAATCCTGTGAAAATGAATCTTGATGTTTGATCAATTTTTTATTGTGGTACTCAAAACTGAAAAATTATTTTGGTATTAAGTATCATAAAATGAACTATAGCATTAAATATGGATATTCTGAAAGTGTGTATTTTAAAATTTCAGTACTCAGTTTTGACTTCATTAGTGTATTTGTAAGTGCCAGTACTCTCTAGAACAATGGTAAAAGAAATTTAGAGAATCTGAAAACTTACAATGCTTTACTGTACTGTTTGGGATTTTGGAATTAATTGGGTTTGGCCTGACTATTTTCTGTGCTGATAGCTTCCACATGTAAACACAGATATCAATATTTCCAGAGCATCATCACTAAAAACCAAAAATAAAAATCTATCAGAAATGGACAGATCTCCATGAGGTAAAATTTATTGATTAGTAACAGACTTAAATCTTTGTTTCATTCTGCTTTTGTCTTCGTGATACTAAGACAGGATACCTTGCAAATAGCTCATGACACACACAAGTCTATGGTTTTGGTTTTAAGTCAATTTAATTATTTCCCTTCTGTTTTCTAAGCTGTTTTGGCAAATGCACACTGAAGTCGTTGGTGTACAAGCCTCCCATATTTTCACAAAGCCTGACAGCGCAGACATCTGTAACCATCCTTCCCATGGGAAGCTTTTTCTTCTAGAACAAGGATCCCCCCCAAAAAGAGTCTGCTTCAAATTCCCATCCTCATCTCTTTTTACTCCCTTAGCTGAGACTGACAATAAGGGGAGGGCAAACTGCAAGGATGACATTTCTACTCTAAACAGATTTACATCCTAAAGGAAAGAGCCTCATTTAAAATAGTAATTCTATTTGTCTATTTTTTCCTTAAGCTTTCTCTTTCCTATCTTAAAAAAAAATGAATAGCTATCAATAAGACTGAGTTTCAGGGAAAAACTATTACGATAGAAGGCCAGCCAGATGACCAAGACTCAGATGGTTTTTAGAAACCCTTTATATAGATCTTGTGGTAACAGGCTCCTTAGGGAGCATCTCAATTAGAGATAAGTTCTGTTACTGCACTTAAGTCCAGCATTGTTTCCATGCATCTATATGAAGAACTTTGTGCTCCTGAATTCCTTTGGGCCTTGGACTTTATTTTTATCTGTTCTACATGGAAGACTTATTATTATTATTTTTTTACAAGCTTCCACTGCTAGTAATTATTTTAGTGGTTTTATAGACAAAGATGCAGGAACACAATTCTCTTTATAGATTAAAAATTACCTTTTCATATTCCAAAATCACTGGAGAGATTGATTTTTATACCTTGGTGTTTTTTTTGGTATTTAATTGTGGTCTAGTCGCTCAAGATTCATGAAAACAAAACAAAATGTTGTCATCATTGATAGTAATTTGAAAAGAAAATTTCACATTTGTGTTACATTCTTGCAGAACCAAATAAGCTAGTAAGCAAAAAGTCATAAAATAAGCTTAATAAACCTTCATATTGAGGCAAAGTTAACATTTGTCACTTGGCAACTGGATAAGAATTCAACTCACAAGACAGAATTTGGGCTGCAATCAATGCTTATGAAAACCACGTGCAGTTTGTGCAAACCCTGCTGGATTTGGCAGCGTTGGGAGTCAGCTGTGATTCCTGAGCATAATAAATGCATTGGTTTGAATTCTCCTGTCTGTTGTATGTGAGGTTTGTCTGGAGCTCATTCAGATTCAAGATGCACTTTAAGATAGAATTACGAGGGGGAACTGAAGGAAAGAAAAAACCCTCCCATTTGAAATGCTTTTATTGGAGGATGGCCCTACTAGGTGATTGTCCCTCTGGACATATGTCATTTTCAGAAATGAAAATAACATTGCCTACTTTGGTTAAGATTCCACCCACAGAAACTGCTCCATCCTTATCAGACTCAGCTTCAGCAGCGGATGAAATCTTAGTCCTTTATGGAAGGGGAATCATCTGGTCTCCTATTGCTAAAATAGTCTAGAGATTACTCATTTACTTCTCTGCAATTATAGCCATCTGATCCTTTGAAATTGTGGATGGGTGAGATAATGACATGACTGTAACACAAATCCATATTGAAGAGCCCAGTATTTAAAATTCCCTGTGTTCACACACCGGAGGTTTACTTGTGAGCTGATGATACTTGTGAGCTGATGGCACATCACAGATAATCATCAAATATGGTTATCAACTTAGTATGTGGACAAAGAATGAAAACAGGAAATAACATTCTATTATTAACTCCTAGTTGTTGAATATAGGAAACACTTAGAATATATCAAGAACCCTTAGTAATCTTTTCAGTAAAATATATACAACTACAGTGGAGCACCCTCTACACAGTCCTTTCTAGTCAGATGAAAAGGTCATTTTTTTTTTTTTTAACAAATAAGACTTTGGAAAATTCAAGGCAAGTAGGCCAGATAGCATGATGCTCTGAAGACAAGGAATGGTGCTTCTCCTCCTCTGTTTTTTCTGCTCTCAGACCACCTTCTTATCTCTTTTGCTTTTCAACAACAAAGCCCCAGCATGGTAAGTTGGAGGTTGATGAAAATATGTCCACGAGCCAGAACTGCCACTGTTAAATCTGAATACTTCCTTTATAAAAGATATCTAAGGTGTCATTCCAGACCCATCATTTATTTTTTTAAAATTTAATGTACTGATGAATAAAGAACACTAGATTAGGATGCAGAAGACAGGTTCAATGTAGTCTCTGCTGTATACTTCTCACTGAACTTTCTATATAGTCTGAGTGTTAGTTTCTCCTTTGTAAATTGAAAATACCTGCTAGACTCATGTCAAGAAGTTGCTAGATGAATCACAATGAGGTAGGTATTTTGTGAGTTGCAAAGTGCTATATTTGTTGTTTAGTTGCAAAGTTGAGTCCGACTCTTGAGATCCCATGGACTGTAGTCTGCTAGGCTCCTCTGTCCGTGGGATTTCCCAGGCAAGAATACTGGAGTGGGTTGCCATTTCCTATTCCAGGGGATCTTCCTGACCCAGAGATAGAACCTGGGTCTCCAGCATTGGTGGGTAGATTCTTTACCACTGAGACACCAGGGAAGCCCAAAGTACTATAGAAATGCATTTTATTATTATTGCCTGTATTTAATAAATAAACCAGTGAACATGTATCACATGATTCAGGAATATTAAGCTTCCTTTGTGCTTTTATTTTATGTATACTAAATCTTCCCCTTTTCATTTCAGTTTTATCCATGTATGGTGTTTTTCTCAACTGTTTTACCCCATAAAGATCATGTAAACTTTTAAAATTATTTGATTCCCTTTGTACTTTATTATTTGTCATTTGACTAAATATTGCTGTGCTTTATTCAAAAGGTTATTTGGTTGTAATGCAATTGCCTTACAATAATTTTGTAAATTCACAACAACTTCATTTCTATTCTGCTGATATGATACATATGAATGTAAAATATAGTACTGGGAAAATTTGATTTCTTTGTCAGGATGGTTTGCCACAAATATGGCTACTGTGAGCTAGAATCCTATGTGTTGACCCCCATACTACACTTCACATGCTTCTTGGGTCACTCTGTCCCAAATATCTTTCCTTCTTGGTTAATCATATCCTTAGTTGTTTCTGCCTCTAGAACTTTGATTTTTTTAACTTAGTTGACTATAGTGGACTTGAACAATTCTTTCTTGGTATGTAAGCACAATAGCTGTAAGCTGAAGCTATTGTAAGCTGAAATAACAGGGAAAATACTTATGTGTGAGGAGTAGCTTATATATAAAGACAAAAATGTCTACCCCTATTTTTATTCAGATTTGTGCAGTAAAATTGCTTTGGAAGGGGGAGATTGTCTTCAATTGCAAACAATGATATACATTGTCAAATCAAAAATAGATAAACAAATAGAGCCCCAAGTCCATTAAGCAGCACAGTGCTGCATGTGGAGCTATATTAGAGGAAAGAATGCTCTGACTGGATTTTGTTGCATTTGTCAGGGTTGCAATCATGTTTCTTACCAATGTGTGTGGTTGTGGTTGCCCAGAGGTCTATATTCAGATGGTTCCCTGGAAATTAAAAAATATTGAATTGAAATTACCATTTTTCAGTGGGATCCCCAGGCACAAACTCTGTGATTGCCATTTAGCAGTCAGCATCTCTGTTCAAGCTTCTGTCTAAATTTGCAAACATCATACAGTTGCCTCCTTTGGTAATTATAGAGCCTCAAAGTACTGAAAAGAGGTGGCACTTAATAACATACATTACAAAAGCATGCTAACTTAGGCAATAAAAACACTGCTTAACGGACACTATTGTAATGGGAGCTGCATGGTGGGGTGTCTATAATAATCAGAATATATTTAATGTAAATATTTATGCCAACTGTAAAAGGGTTGCAAGCAACAGCAGGAGAGGCAATGTGTTACAAGGGTGCAACACTGAAATAGGGAACAAAACATATTCTTAACATATTCAGTCACAATTTTGTTTCCTAAAGGATGATATAACACTGTGAGTCTATCAACAGAATCAGCTATTTGTTTTCAGTTCTAGTGTGTTTGGGTTATGAATTATGAAAGGATTATACTGATTCAAACTAAATTTTAATTAAATTTCAAAACTTCAGTGTGGTCAAGTGTGTCAAACCCCATTGCAACTGTTTAACTTTGCTGACCAAATAGATTCAATTTATGTATGTTTTCTTTTTAATCTTATCCCCCAAATTGTTCAAGATACCTAAGTAAAATCCAACTAATCTTTGGACATTATTCCACTGACTGTATAAGGAGGTGAATTTTGATGGTAGGGAATTTCCTGATACACCATTTCCTGTACTACCAACAATGCAGTTTTACAGGGCTGAACAATAGAATATTCAACTGCCTTTAAAAAGCCACGGGGTGACTCCTTAGGCGTGCTGAGAGCTAGTTTAATAATTTCTTCATGTTAAATGAAACAAATATCTTTAACAATCTCAGATATGTACACCAAGAAAAGATTTTTGTTAATAGAGACTTGATATCCATTTAATAAAATTAGTCTTTTAAAGGTCTCCAAAAGAAGCTAAATTATAGTTTCTATGTGTTTTTTAAAAAATGAAACAAATTTCTCTTACAAGAGCTGTGTCTTTTGCTGTTGGTGGCTCATAAGTCTTTATATCTTTTAAATCTTCTGTGGTCTTCCCTGGTGGCTCAGCTGGTAAAGAATCCGCCTGCAATTTGGGAGACCTGGGTTTGATCCCTGGGTTGGGAAGATCCCCTGGAGAAGGGAAAGGCTACCCACTCCAGTATTCTGGCCTGGAGAATTCCATGGACTGTATAGTCCATGGGGTCGAAAAGAGTCAGACACGGCTGAGCAACTTTCATTCTCACCTTAAATCTTTGTAATGCTCATGTCTCTGTGCACCCCATTTACAAGCAGCAGGAATTCCATTTAATACCCAGATAACACTAGTCCATGTTCTCTCCCTTCAAATCACATACACAAAAATGTCCAGACAACTACAATGTAATACATGGTAATCCTCAGCAATGCTCGCATGCTTTACAAACCAATGCTGGTGCCACTGTCATTCTACCAGCTATGTTGGCCACACTACATCTGCTCCAAAGCTTTGAGGTCATATTTTGTTGTCTTCTAAGATAGTTGCCTGTCCATCCCATATGTCTTTGTCCCAAATGTAGATATAAATCTTTCCTCAATTTTCTAAAATATGGTTAACTGTGGGGTATAATAATTTTAATAGATTTATTGAGATGTAATTTATATATCTTAAAGTTCACCCATTGTATTAATTTTACTATTATTTTGGTGGGGGGGCTATACCACATAGCTTGCAGGATCTTATTTCCTAAACTAGAAATTAAACCTAGGCCATGGTAGTGAAGGGGTTGAATCATAACCTGTGGATTGCTAGGAAGTTCCCAAAATTCATCCATTTAATAGTACAATTCAGCAAGTTTTAGTATGTTTATAGAGTCTTAGAGTCATTGCCACAATTTAATTTTAGAACATTTTCATCATCTCCTGAAAAAAACTTCTGCCCATTTATAGATATTCCTCATTTACACATCAGCCCTAAACAACTGCTAATCTGCTTTAGGTCTCTATATTTCTGTACATTTTATATAAATGAAATTATGCAGTATATATTCTTTTGAGTATGATTTCTTTTACTTAACGTATTTTCAACATGTATCCAGGTTGTAGCATCCATCAGTACTTCATTCCTTTTATTGCTGAATATTATTCCATTGTAGTGTATATTATGTTTTGTTATTTGCTCACAGGATGTAACATTTTAAATCTTCACTGAAGGGGTACTTGTGCCTTGTCAGAATAACACCACCAAATTTACCTCACAGTAGGAAAACATGACAAAATGTAAGCCACTACTACTATTGTTTTCAGATCTTGGTCAGTAGGCTCACAGGACTGTGATACCTGTTAGAAAAGAAACTAATAAGGTAAGGTCTGTGATGGCCCTGGTTTTCTATTTAGAACCACTTTACAGACTGTGAACAATTTAGGGGAATTTCAACTCAGGACAACAGTCTTGCTGAGTTGAACAGATAAGAGTTCATAGGAGAGGGAGCTTGGGTGCTAGGAAAGAGTACTGGAAACAAAACTTTGCAGAAAAAGAGCTCCAGTAATATTCTAAAGTTTCTTTTGAATATTTTGGTAAGAGTAAGCATAGAAACCCTGTGAGGACAGGCAAAAAAGTACCTGAGAGCTGTAAATGGGACATTTCTCAGTGTTCATACAAACTTGGGAAGTGTTTAAATTTGACCAATCAAACTTGAGAGAACTCACTGAACACCTTATATATGCAGTAAAGATTAAAGAAAGGTCATGCCTGAGGAATAGGGTTAAACTAGTCCTCATACAAAGGCAGTTCTGCATATTCCCTAAAGTAGCTTATGAACAAGTCTTGAAAGAATCAGTATGACCCAAAAGTATATCAACTGCTATCTCAACAAGATTCAATAGTCTTTAAGGGAGCATAACTGAATTTAAACACTCAGCAATGATAAGCTTCCATTTAATAACAAAGAATTGATGCTTTTGAACTGAATAAAGAAGAATTGATGCTTTTGAATTGTGGTGTTGGAGAAGACTCTTTGAGAGACCCTTGGACTGCAAGGAGATCAAACCAGTTAATCCTAAAGGAAATCAACCCTAGATATTCATTGGAAGGACTGATGCTGAAGCTGAAGCTCTAATACTTTGGCTACCTGATATGAAGAGCTGACTCATTAGAAAAGACCTTGATGGTTGGAAAGATCGAAGGCAGAAGGACAAGGGGATGACAGAAGATGAGATGGTTGAATAGCATCACTGACTCAATGGACATGAGTTCTAGCAAACACCGGGAGATAGTGAAGGACAGGGAAGCCTGGCATGCTGCAGTCCATGGGGTTGCAAAGAGTCAAACATGACTGAGTGACTGAACAACAGTGAATATCTATACTCCAAGAAAAATTCTTGAGATGGAAGAAGTGACTTCAAATGGAAACTTGAACCTACCAAGGAAATGGGAAATGTCCTTAAGTGGTAAATAAATGGGGCTTCCTTGATAGTTCAGTTGCTAAAGAATCCTCCTGAAATGCAGGAGATCCTGATTCCATTCCTGGGTTGGGAAGATCCCCTGGAGAAGGGAAAGTCTACCCCCTCCAGTATTCTGGCCTGGAGAATAAATGAATATATGTAAAAGTTTTCTCATTTTAAAATATCTTTAAAAGACAGCTGTTAAACACAGATTAGTAGCTGTGTATTTGGGGTTTCACAGCATAATTAAAAGTATAATGTATGACAACACTATCAAAAAGGATTGGGGAGAATATAAAGCTCCGCTATGTACAGTAATAAAATATAATGTGAAAGTTGACTGTGAAAGACTTCCCTGGTGGCTCAATGGTAAAGAATCTTCCTGCTAATACAATAGATGTGAGTTCAATGCCTGGGTCAGGAAGATCCCCTGAAGAAGGAAATGGCAACCTACTACAGTATTCTTGCCTGGGAAATACCATGACAGAGGAGCCTGGCGAGCTATAGTCCATGGGGCCACAAAAGAGTTGGATACAACCTAGTGACTAGACAAAACAATACTGAGAATTTAAAGATAAATCAATCATAAGTCAATTGATCAATCAAAGTTATATGCTAACAAGCGAATAATGAGATACAATGGAATACTGAAAATTGCTCAATTAACCAAAAAATGGCAGGGAAAGAAGAAAGTGGGGACAAACAGTAGATGAAGCAAGTAATAAACATCTTGCAAGATGCTGGACTTAAATGCCAACCATATTGATAATTGCATGAAATGTAAGTGGTCTAACCACTTAAATTAAAAGGTGTAGTTTATCAAAATGGATAAAAAGTAAGATTCAATTTTATGCTATCTATAAGAAACCCCCTTTCAATATAAAGACACAGATAAGTTAAAGGTAAAATAATGAAATAGATATACCGTAAAACTGCTAATGAAAAGTAGAATAACTATATTGTTATTAGACAAAGACTTCAGAGCAAGAAATATTTATTTCCAATAATAAAGAAACATTCAGTGATAAAATGAAATTCATCAAAAGGCATAACTATCTTAAATATATATATGTACCTAATAACAAAACTTCAAAATTCAGGTAGCAAAACTTACATAGTTTAAAGGAAAAATAGGCAAATCCATTATTATCATTGATTCTTGTTGGAGATTTTCACTCTCTTTTCTCAGCAATTGATAAAATAACAATCTGAAAATAAGTAAAAATATCATAAGCAATATTATCAACCAGCTTGACTTAATTGACCTTTCTAGAATACCAAGTAGCATGGTTCACATTCTTTTCTAGTATTCAAGTAAATTTTACTGGGATAGAAAATATTCTGAAATTATGCTAAGACTGTATCCTGGAACATAAAATGAGTCTTAATAAATTCAAAATACCTGAAAACATATAAAGTATATTCTCTAATAATAGTTTAGTTAAATAGAAATTAAATCAACATTCTTTTAAATAATCTATGTGAAAGAAAAGATAACAAAGGACATTTAAAAGATTTTGAAATTAATGATAAAGAAAATATAAGATATCAAAATGTTTGGGACAAAGCTAAAGCAATACTTAAAAGGAAATTTATAGATTTACATGTTTGTCATGCTCATGTTAGAGAAAGATGATAGATCTGAAAATCAGTAATGAGTTTCTACCTCAATAAACTAGAAAAAGAATAGCAAATTAAATGCATATTTCATTTAAATTTAAAAAACTAAATGAAATAAAAGGTAGTCAAATTCAAGGAAATAGTAGTAAATAATAATACCAATTAAATTCAAAACTTGTTACTTGAAAAGATCAATAAAAATAGACATGTAGCTAGACTCCAAAAAGGGAGGAAGAAAGATAAGTTGCTGCACATATTATAAGGACAATGAAGAAATACTATGAATAACAGCATGCCAATACATTTGATAGCTTATAAGAAATTAACAGATGCTTTTAAATATACAAATTAGAAAAATAAACTCAAGAAGAAATTGAAAATGTCAATAGATTTTACCAGTTTAAAAATTTTAATGTTTTTAAAAATATTTCCATATCGGGTATTTGAGGAACCTGTAATTTCACTGAATTCTCTCAACTCTTAAGGGAAAAATTAATATCCATTGTATACAAACTTTTTTTTTTAGAAAGTAGAAGAGGAATAATGCTCATTAAGTCTGTATCTGAATTCTCTGGTGCCAAGATCATACCTACACATCATGGGAAAGCAAACTCTAAACTAATATTTCTCAGGAACATACAAGAAAAAATCCTTACTAGTAATAATTTAGTGGCATATAAAAATAATAATAAATGATGACAAGGTATTGTTTGTCTCTATGTTATAAGGTTGATTTAACATATGAAAAACACTGGTTTATTTACATATTAACAGAATGAAAGATGAAATACCATATGAGCATCTCAATAGATGAAAACGGACATCTGACAAAATCCATTTCCCATTCATGATAAAATTTCTATGCAAGCTAGGGATAGAATGAAATTTCCTTATTCTAAATAAGAACACTTGAAAAGTGTCAGCAAACAACATACTTAATGGAGTCAAGGAGAAAACTTGACTGCTTTCTCCTAGAACTGGGAGCAAGACAAGGATATTCACTTTCAACTTCTTTTCAACATCATGCTTGTATTACTGGTCAGTACAATAAGGTAAGAAAAATAAAAAACCTCCAGTTTGAAAAAGAAAAAAGTTATGCTGTCTTTATTCCCAAACAAAATGATTGTGTAATACAGAGACTCCTAAGGAATGTACAGAAAATCTGTTAAAATTAATAAGGAAATCTAACAAGGTCTCAATACCAAAGGTCAATACAACAAATAAAAAAATATTACATTGCCAATGAACAATCAGAAAATATAATTTAAAATATTTCATTTATAGTAGTATCAAACACATCAGATATTTAAAGATAAGGTTAATAAGCAAGACATAAACCTGTACACTGAAAGCTACACCACATTTTGAGAGAAGTTAATAAGAATGGAGATATACGTATATTGTGCATGATTTGATCTACTCAGTATTTTTAAGATATCAATTTTCCTTAAGCTCATCTATAAATTTAACACAATTGCAGTCAAACTTCCAGCAATCTCTCTCTCTCTCTTTTTTTTTCAGAATGTGCCAAACTGATTCTAAAATTTTTTTGAAATTGCATTACAAACCACTTTGGTGTATGGTCTCCGATCTTTCTGTAAACTTGCACCATGCCAAAGAGCTACTACAGTCAAAGGAAATCTCTCTGCCCTAAGCACAGCCACTCTCAATTAGATATTAACCAAGCAGCAATCCTCTGATGGAATTAATTCACACAAATAGTGAAAGACAGAGGTTCACAAGGGTGCCAGCTATATTTCTTAATAAGATGAATTGGTCAAATTTTGACCAATTAAACAGATTAAGTTAAAATTCTCGTGGTGTGTATATGATATATTTGTCCTGGTACGTGTCACCATCTATTCAGGGCATTGCAAGTTGAGAATATGCCACAAAGGCCACCTCTTCCTAGATTTCACAACTTTGGTTTCTCCGGAGACCACAATTGCCTCAAAAGCTTGAAAAATTTTTTTTTCACAATACCTTCCTTGGCCCTAGTGGCTATTTCTGAGGATTGTGAGAGGGATATTTGTAAGAGGAAGAACTGCTTACATTACAGAATTTTCTACAGTATTTCACCATTAATAGCGGTGGTTTCTTTCTGCAGCAACAACTGCTTACAGAGAGGCAGACTTCATTAACATTCTTCAGTCCTGCTGAGTCTCCCCTGCAGCTCTCAGCAGTCATTCACATTTCCAAAAAGCTTGAAGGTCAAAATTCTGCCTCTCCATGTGTCAGAATCACTTCATGACTTCAACTTATATTCAGACCACATCAATCTCCATTTTTGCTTCTGAAACTGAAACCCCAAAAAGACTCACTTTGCTTAGACCCGCCAGATTGCAAGAGCCAATGCATAGTACAAGTCTTTAGTCATTCAGGCAAATTAAAAAGGCTTCTTCTTTGAAGAACTAACCAGATGATGCACCAAGATATGATTATGGGCATGACTTAATTATTTAATTTGTAAACTATGATTTATAATCAACCTAATTCCAAAAGACATTCTACACAAAACACATTAGGAAACTTCTTAAGGACATGAAAATGAATACATTAAGTTAGAAGTCAACACTCAAAATGGTCCAATTATTTTAATTTTAATTTATTATTTATTTATTTATTTTGGCTACTGTCCTACATATGGGATTTTTGATTCCTGAACCAGGGATTGAACTGAGTCCTCAGCATTGGAAGTATAGAGTCTTAACCACTGGACTGCCAGAGAAGTCCCAATTAAATTTTAAATTTTATAACATTTTTATATTCTTTTAGGGTTTGTGTGTGTATGTGTGTTATTTGATGCTTTTTTAAAAGCATTATTCTTGCGTTCTTTTCTCTCTAGTTTTTGTGTATTTTATTTGTTGTAGGCTTTGATTTGTGGTTACCAGAGGGTTCATATGTGTTGCTCTGTAACTATATCCACTTGTTTTAAACTGATAGTCATTTAAGTTCAAATACATGCTGAAAGAGCTGCATTTTTTGTTCCCCACCCCCACATTTTGTGTTTTTGGTATATTTTATATCTTCATGTTTACCCCTTTACTCTTTATTTTGATTATACTTAATTTTACTTTTTTAAAATTTTAATCTCTGTAATAGCTTACTTAAGGTTGATCTACAGTCTTTATATTTGCCTTTACTAGTGGAATTTTTCCTTTCTTATAGATTCTTATTTTGGTAGCCTTTTCTTTTCCACTTAGAGGAGACCTTCTAACATTTCTTTTAGGGTTGGTTTAGTATTGATGAACTCTTTTAGTTTTGCTTGTCTGAAAAGTTCTTATCTCTCCTTCAATTCTAAATGATAATCTTACTGGGTAGAGTATTCTAGGTTGCAGGGTTTTCCTTTTCAGAGCTTTGAAACTATCATCCCACTCCTTTCTGTCCTACAAAGTTTCTGCAGAGAAGTCAGCTGATAGCCTTATGCATCTGTGCATGCTCAGATCATCCCACTCCTTTCTGTCCTACAAAGTTTCTGCAGAGAAGTCAGCTGATAGCCTCATGCATCTGTGCATGCTCAGTTGCTTCAGTCAGGTTTGACTTTTACAACCCCACAGACTGTGGCCTACCAGGCTCCTCTGTCTATGGGATTTTCCAGGCAAGAATACTGGAGTGGGTTGCCATTCCCTTCTCCAGGGAATCTTAGGGGATTCCCTTATATATGACTTTGTTGTTCTCTTGCTGCCCTTGGAATTTTCTCCTTATCTTTCACTTTTACCTTGTTTACAACCTCTGTGTTTCCTTTTTCTCTTTCCTTCTTCAGATTTGGGAAGTTTACAGCCATAATGTTATCTAATACACTTTCAAATATTTTCTGTTTTTCTGGGACCCCTGTAATGCAAATGTTTATATACTTGATAGTGTCAAGTATAAACTGTTGTCATTTTTTAATTATTATTATTTTGCTTTTCTTTTTGCTGTTCTGATTGGGTGATTTCCATTATTTTATGTTCCAGATCACTTAGGCATTTCTGGATCATCTAGTCTGCTATTCCATCATTCTAGTGTGTTTTCCATTTGCTGTTGTATCCTTCAGTTCTGACTAGTTCTTTTTGTATTTTCTTGTTCCTTGTTAAAATTCTCACTGTATTTGTCTATTCTTTTCCATAACTCAGTTAGCCTTTTTAATTAGTGACACTTTGAGTGCATTATTTAATGAATTATTTGTTCCTTTAGTTGTTTTTTCAGGAGTTTTCTCTTGTTCTTTTAATTAAAACAAATTCCTCTATCTTCTCATTTTGCTTAACTTTCTTGATGAAATTAGGTGAAATAATTACCTTTCACTGTGTTGAAGGAGTGTCCTTGTGTAGGAACAGTCCTATATAGCCTGTGTGTGCCCCTTGGCTATGGTAGAAGAGCTGGATTTGATATGAGTCCCATTTCTTCCCAGGGCATGCTGGTAGTTGTCTCCTTAGTAGGAGGTGGAGTGGAAATGGAGGGGCTAGAGCCACAGCCAGTCATGAGCCAGGAAAAGTCCTGGCTCAGGACACAACACCACCTTGTTGAAGGTCAGGTCATGTCTCAAGCTGCTGGAGCAGAAGCCCTGAGGGTTAGGGCTGAATTGGCTCCTTTTCTTCTAAGGAGCACCTTTGTCCCCGAGTAGGCACTTGGTGAGGGTATGGACTCCAGCTGCCGTGGTCCTGGTCCCAGTCCAGGCCACTCTCAACATGCTGTCTCCATGAGAGCCAATAATGGCTGTCCGTTCCCTGTTCCCATGCTGCTCGGTGTCCAGCCCCATCTCGCACAACTGAGCCTCTTCCTGGCAGTGCTCCTGACCTCGTGTGGGTCTGCCTCACAAAGCAAGCAGGGCCGCTCTGGGGGCTTGGCTCAGGCTGATGCAAACGCTGGGCTGATCGCAGGAAACTGGCCAGGCTCTCGTGTAGGTCCAGTCTGCTTTCCCTGCCTTTATTCCGGAGTAGGCTAGCATGTCTGTGCTCTCCAGGAGTGGAGTCTGGGTTTCTTACAACCCTCCTGGTAGTCCCTCTGGTTTTCTAATCAGCTAAGTGGACTGATCTTCCCAGTGCTGGACTACAGGGCTGGGGTGCTGAATACATGGCTCTAACTGCTCACTCCTCAGGAGGATCCCTCAACCCATGGAATACCCCTCCTCTTCTGTGTCCTTTCCCAGGGTCACAAGTCTCAACCTGATAGTGTCTCTTCCCTTCCTACCTGATTCCATGTATGTCTTTCTTTACAGCCTTGGTCGTATAAGAATCTTTCTGCCAATCTCCAGTTCATTTTTAGCGAGAATTGCTCCATGTGTGGTTATATTTTCAGTATGTTTCTGTAGAGAGGAGAGCTCTGTGTCCTCCTGCTTGGCCATCTTTATCTGTCCCCCTGAATAGTTTTAGATTTATAGAAAAATTGTGAAGGTGGTACAGAGTGTCCATACACTGTAACAGAGAAATGTACAGTGCCCTTATACAGTAATGGTGTCCTTTATTATTAGAATCTAACATTATTAGTATTTAATATGGTACATATTTCATAATTAATGAGGCTTATTATTAACTAAAGTCTACCAAGGCTGTATATTGTCATGTGCTTATTTAACTTATATGCAGGGTACATCATATGAAATGCTGGACTGGATGAAACACAAGCTGGAATCAAGCTTGCCAGGAGAAATATCAATAACCTCAGATATGCAGATGACACCACCCTTATGGCAGAAAGTGAAGAAGAACTAAAGAGCCTCTTGATAAAAGTGAAAGACAAGAGTGAAAAAGTTGGCTTAAAACTCAACATTCAGAAAACTAAGATCATGGTATCTGGTCCCATCACTTCCTGGCAAATAGATGGGGAAACAGTGGAAACAGTGACAGAATTTATTTTTGGGGGCTCCAAAATCACTGCAGAAGGTGACTACAGCCATGAAATTAAAAGATCAAACCAGTCCATCCTAAAGGAAATCAGTCCTGAATATTCATTGGAAGGACTGATGTTGAAGCTGAAACTCCAATCCTTTGGCCACCTGATATGAAGAACTGACTCATTGGAAAAGACCCTGATGCTGGGAAAGATTGAAGGTGGGAGGAGAAGGGGACAACAGAGGATGAGATGGTTGGATGGCATCACCAACCCGATGGACATGAGTTTGAGTAAACTCCGGGAGTTGGTGATGAACAGGGAGGCCTGGCGTGCTGCAGTCCATGGGGTCTCAAAGAATCAGACACGACCGAGTGACTGAACTAAATACTTTGTTCATGGGCTTCCCTGGTGGCTCAGACTGTAAAGAATCTACCTGCAATGCAGGAGACCTGGCTTTGATCCCTGGGTTGGGAAGATCCCCTGGAGAAGGGCATGGCAACCCACCCTAGTATTCTTCCCTGGAATTCCATGGACACAGGAGCCTGGAGGGCTACAGTCAGTGGGGTTGCAAAAATCGAACATGACTGAATGACTTTCACTTTCTTACTTTATGCTTATTTCCTTAGTTTCTACTCAATGCTCGTATTCTGTTCCAGGATCCCATCCAGAATACTATATTTAATTGTCATGTCTCCTTAAGCTCCTCCAGACTATGATAATTTCTGACTTGTTTTTGATAGACAGTTTTCAGGAGTACTGGTTAGGTATTGTGTAAAGTATCTCTCATTTGGGATTTTTCTGATTTTTCTTTTTTTTTAATGAACAGACTGGGGTTATGGACTTACTGAGGTAAACTGCCATTTTCATCACATATCAAGGGTGTATGATAGCAATACAACTGCTATTGATGTGAACACTATCATTTAGCTTAGGTAACATTCATTAGATTTTACTTCTGTAAAGTTGCTCCATACAGCCACTTTTGGAAGGAATACACCTTTCCAAACTGTACTCCTTGTAAGGAAGTGATGATGCACAGTCCATACTTAAGGGGTGGAGAGCTGTGCTCCACATTATTTGGTATTCCGTATAGGAGACTTGTCTGAGCAAATGAACATACACACACACACACACACACACACACACACACACACACACATAAGACTTGTCTCTTCCTTCTTATTTATTTGTTCAATCATTTATCTCAGTATGGACTCATGCATATTTTTTATACTATGAATTATTGTCTAATACTGCATTATTTATTTTCATGCTTAAATTATTTTGGCTTTAGCCACCGGGAGTTCATTCAGTTGTCTCCTCTGTCCCTTGGAGGGACATTGTTTTATAATTGATTGTTTTATATTTGATCACTTCCTTACTTTGTGGCACTAGAAGATGCTCTAGTCTTGTATCTGCCTTCTCCAGTCCTAGAATCACTCATTTCTCCAATGACCTCTAGTTCCTTTTATTGGAGAATGTTAATAAAAACCAAGATCTGGATTCTGGGAAGACTGTCTAATTTTTGTAATAATAGTTTTCTCTATCTGACTGAAGGGACCTTCATGTCTATAGGCTGGTACATGTCTATTTTGCCAGTGGATATCTGGGTCATTTAAATGTGTTTTGAATAGGTCACTTAAAGGAGAGCAGCAGGTTAAGTAATATTCTAGTTTCCATTGAATAATTGAGGCAAACAGTACAACCGGGAGTTTAAATGTATGCAGACTCTAGATGTTTAGAATCAATCAACGTTAGAGCTGTGTTTCTCAGAATTTAATGCAAATGCTAATCACTTGGGCATCACTTAAAATGTAGTCTCTCATTCAATGGGTCTGGAGTGGGACCTGAGATTTTGCATTTCTAACACTTTTCCTGGTGATACAACACTTTTGACTGTAAGATCTTAGATCAGGGGATGGCATTTTTTTTTTTTCTCTGTAAAGGGCTGGATGATAAATATTTTAGGATTTGTGGGCCATGCAGTCTTTGTGACAACTACTCAACTCCACTGTTACAGAGTTGTACATGAAACATGGAGAATAAGTATGGCTGCATTCTGATGAAACCTTACAGACAGTGACGTGTAAATTTAATGTAGTTTTCACCTGTCACAGAGTATTGAGCTAAAGGCTGTTCTTAACTTAGGGCTATACAAAACAGGTGGCAGGCCATAGTTGGATGACTCTGTCTTGAGCAGTTATTTCCAAACTTAGTCACATTATTAGTATCTTCAGCTAGAAAGTTTTAAGAACAGTTGTCCAGATTTTATGCTACAAGTGTGTCATGATCCATGTACTTTACAAGCTCTATATGTGATTGTGATGCAGAGTCTGGTTGGAGAACCACTGCTGCAAAGGGTTTTGCACAGCTTTCCCTTCCTAACCATCTTCTCTCTGCTTGCACACTTCTAATGAGAGGAAGCTCATCACCTGGGAGGTAGATCATCCCATTCATGAACACCTCTAATAGTTGTGGGAGTGCTTTCCTACCACTGCGCCTGTTTGTCTCCTTGTTCAGTTCAGTTCAGTTCACTCAGTCATGTCCGACTCTTTGTGACCCCATGGACTGCAGCACACAAGGCCTCCCTGTCCATCACCAACTCCCGGAAATTGCTCAAACTCATGTCCATCGAGTTGGTGATGCCATCCAACCATTTTATCCTCTGTTGTCCCCTTCTCCTTCTGCCTTCAATCTTTGCCAGCATCAGAGTCTTTTCCAATGAGTCAGTTCTTCACATCAGGTGGCCAAAGGCTTGGAGTTTCAGCTTCAACATCAGTCCTTCCAATGAATATTCAGGACTGATCTCCTTTAGGGTGGACCAGTTGAATCCCCTTGCAGTCCAAGGGACTCTCAAGAGTCTTCTCAAACACCACAGTTCAAAAGCATGAATTCTTCGGTGTTCA
Source organism: Cervus canadensis (assembly GCF_019320065.1). Classification (NCBI taxonomy): domain Eukaryota; kingdom Metazoa; phylum Chordata; class Mammalia; order Artiodactyla; family Cervidae; genus Cervus; species Cervus canadensis. Next base: position 48,959,200 of record NC_057405.1, read on the forward strand.
GCTTTCTTTATAGTCCAACTCTCACATCCATACATGACCACTGGAAAAACCATAGTTTTGACTAGACAGACCTTTGTTGGCAAAGTAATGTCTCTGCTTTTTAATAAGCCATCTAGGTTGATCATAACTTTTCTTCCAAGGAGTAAGCTTCTTTTAATTTCATGGCAGCAGTCAGCATCAGCAGTAATTTTGGAGTTCCCCCCAAAATAAGGTCTGTCACTGTTTCCATTGTCACTGTCTCCTTGTAGCTTCTGTAAGGTATAGTTTGGGCTGAGGCAGAAAAGAAGGAGAGACGACCTCAACAGAGGTAGGTTACCTTTATTCAGGCAAGGAGGGGCGACAGTCAGCCTGATGACCAGGATGTGCGCAGGAGGGATCAGGGAGGCCTCATAGTTAAAGGGAGGTTTGTGGAGGCAATAAGGGAAACGTTAGTCAGGTGGGACGTTTTGGGTAATCTTTAGTTGAGATGGCATTGTAGTTGAACAGGGGGTGGAAGGTGTTGGGCAGGGGGTGATAAGTCCCCTGGGAAGGGGGCAGTAAGTCCCGGGCAGACGTAGGGGGTGGGAGGTTTCTGGGCAGGGGGTGATAAGTCCCAGGTAGATGCAACCGGCCTGGAGCATCAAAGCAGGACTTAAAGTTCGGTTTTGTTTTCCCTAAAGTTAGATGATTCAGCAAGGGCCTTTGAGACGGTTGTTTTCTCTTGTAGGCCCAAAGATTCCTTCAGTTTCTACTTATAAGCTCCCTCTTCCATCCAAAGCCACGAGGAGAGGAGCGCATCTAATCCTGCTTCTATGTTATAATCTTCTAAAGTCTTTGAAGAAAACTAGTTTTTTTTACAGTTCCTCCAAATCTTAAACCTTCTCTTTTGCAGGATAGGATTTGTACTTCTAGCTTCCTATCACTTAGATCACACTCCTCTGGAACACACTTTCTTCTACTTTACCCTGTCACTTAATTGTGTGCAGAACACATGAAGTATGCAAGATGCTGGAAGAGTATTGGCTCCATTGTTTTGCCATCTCTACTTCCAGTACTGCCACTTAAGATTACACTAGCTCTTTTCTTTCTTGGATGGTCAGTTCACATTGCTTAATGTTGCCAACAAAAATTCCTGAGACTTTTCAATGTAAGTAAAGTTAAATAAGGTCTCCTTCATTCTCTCCTTATGTAAGGGGTGTTCTGAATGCAACTACTGTATTCTATATTTTATCCCTATGAAAATTCTCTTTAAATTTTTGGTATGCCATTCTTGCCAATTAAAAGAAAATCTTATTTATCATCTGTGATAGATTGTTGCAGTAATGGCCACAATGGCATTGTAACTTATTTACACAACAGCATCGATTTATTTATATTTCTCTTTATCCCCTGCACTTTGCTAGTCCCTCCTAACCTGATTCAAGGCTTGGCCCTGCATCTTGTTTGAGTCAGTGAGACAATAGTAAATGTGGCATAGTAGAAACCTAACAAGTGATTGCTATAGGGTCTTGCATTCTTTGTTGCTGCTCTGTGGAACCATGAGACTACAGAACGAACAAGCAAGCTAGCCTGCTTCAGGGTGAAAGATCACCTGGATCAGTGGGCACTCCATCCCACAGTTAGCCAATCCAAAGAAACTTGCATGTGATTGTGAACACATGAGTGAACATTTGACAAGACATATGAAGCTCAACCCAGATCAACAGAACTGCGCAAGTGAACCCAGCCTAAACCATGGAACCATAGAGCTATGAGCTAATAAATATGTGCTGTTTTAAGTCACAAAGTTTTGGCTGATTTTCTTTTTTTATGTAACAAAAATTAATTTATACATCACCTAATATCATAGCATGCCTTCTTTTCACTTGCATGTCACGCACACATGTGGTGTTTTTCTATCTCCACATTATTGAGTAGATTATGACCAAATAAAAAGCTCTGAGATATAACTATAATGTTGACGTTGGCCGAGTCTCTTTGTGCAGCCGGATTTTCAAAAATATTCTAACTACTTTACATGCAGCCGACAATTTGCAAAGGAAAAGATTGCACTGGAATAAAAGCTGGGATTAGCTTATAATGTTAACATATTTCCTTCCTTCTGATTAGTCTGGAAGACAATGTTTTGTTTTCTAATATCACAATATTATTTGTGGTCAGAACGTTTGAAGTATCTGAAAGTAAATTATCTTTGTAAGAAAAAGTTAAGCAAAGCTTTTCGGAGAAAAAAAAGAAACTGTTGGACATTTGAAAAAGTCATTCAAGTCTTCTCATATTGATGAATTTTATGTTTTCTAAATGCAATGAGAAGGGTTTCTTTTTCTTTTCCTTCCCTCCCCCCACCATTTGATTCTGTGTTTTTGTTTTCCTCCTGAGGCCTGTAACTGTGCCTTGAGTCTGAAATAGAAGTGCTGAAATCTTGAATGTGGAGATTTGGGGAAAGAATGAAAAAGACATTTCCTGCATGATTAGTAGCAGGAAATACCAGAAATCGCATCCAAAATATTCTTTTCCCTACAGATTTTTTTGTTCCATATATTATTTTTATTTTTTTAAAGCAATATGTTATCTGTTTCAGTGCATTTATTCCATTTATATTTGGTTCAATTACTACATTTTTAAAAAGATACAAGACCTTAGAACATCTTTGGAGTAATCAGAGACAGCAAATGATCTTATAATGAAACAGACTAATATAGTGGAGAGTACACTCAGTTGGTAATCAGAAAGCCTGATAGGATTGTCTCATATACTAATTTCTAGCTCTGTGACACTGGGCATCTTTCAGAAATTTTGTTTCTGTTTGTATAACATGAGGATGATAATAATATCTAACTTTCTAGATAGTGTGGACTGTCTGTGTAAGTGTCAAATACATTGCAATGAATTAACAAATAATAGCTGTTATAAACTAGTAAGAAATAGAAAATATTTAATGAGCACTTGTTTTGCATCAGGCACTGATGCAAAGAGGTTGGCTTGAATGGTATGGTAAGACATGATTATTAGGGACCAAAACTTATTAATTCTGTTCTTATTAGTCCTTATACAGAATGTCTGCGGGCTTTATATTTTGTTGTCCACCACATGTAGCTTCCATTCCTGGCCAAAGAGGGCTGCTTAGAATTGAATTATAGCATCTCTGCTTATAATAGCAACTAAAAATGGGGATATATTTTCTTCCCTTTAAGAACACTTTCATCTTCCTCATGTGGCCACACTTAGTTATAAAAGAGGCTGGAAAATGTGGGCTTTATTCTGAGCAACCATGTGCCCAATTAAAAATTCAGAATTCTATGATATTAGATAGAATGGATACGGGGAGGGGATGAACTAAAAGTCTCTGTTATAGCGTTGATGTGAACATGCTTTTCAAATGCATGATTTTATTTTAGTAGGTGAGTGGGAGCAAAGGTAAGGAGAGCTACCACTAAAACATATCCAGTTCCAAGTTTTGCCTAGGGCTAGCCCAGAGGAGAAATCTGATTAGAAAGTGATTTTTTTGGCAGCCTGAATATTAACACACTCTAGTTCTTCTTCTCTTGTTCCCTCTCTTCTCTTTCTTTCTTTTTTTAATTTCTTCTAGGTCAGGAAAAGAACAAATTTCTAAAGATATTGACTTTTGAAATCCAAATCTAATTTATCTTTCCGTTTAGAAGCTACACAAAATTTGGTTTTTGGAATAAAAGCATGCCATTCATCTGTAAAGTAAAAAAAATACTAAATTGAACCTTCTTTCATGGTGGATCAGTTAAATAAATTTGAAAGGCAGTCTCAGGGAAGACTGGAGAAAATGACAAAACAACTAATTTCTACTTTCATTAAGAACTATGCTTTAAAAAATCTTCATTAATTTTTACTTTTTTCCTTCCAGATCTTAATATTGTGTTCCCTGAAACTTTATAATTTCCTGCTCTCAGTATTTAATTTCCCCTTCCTTTTTTTCTTATAATACATGGTAGTAAATACTGTAGACATGATATTCTAATGACAAAGTCTTTCCCAGTGGCTCAGATGGTAAAGAGTCTGCCTGCAATGTGCGAGACCTGGGTTCGATCCCTGGGTCAGGAAGATTTCCCTAGAGAAGGAAATGGCAACCTACCCTAGTATTCTTGCCTGGAGAATTACATGGATAGAGGAACCTGGTGGGCTATACAGCCCATAAGGTCTTAAAGAGTCAGACAGAACTAAGCAACTAACACTTTTCTAATGACAAAAGTTCATATATTGATATGAAGAATGACCAGCTTAAGAATTTACAATAATAGCTATATTCATTTCTTAGGGCTGCCATAACAAATCGCCACAAACTTGTTGACTTAAAACAATATAAATTTCTTCTTTCTCAGTTCTGGGGACCAAAAGTTTGAAATCAAGGGGTTGTCAGGGTTGACTCATTCTGGAGATTCTGAGGGAGAATTCCATGCTTCTCCCCCTGGTTTTAGTGGCTGCTGACAGGGAGGCCTGGTGTGCTGCAGTCCATGAGGTCGCAAAGAGTCAGACACGACTGAACTGAACTGAACTGACAGTCCTTGGCTTGTGGCTCCAACACTGTAATATGTGCCTCCATTTTCACCCTGACTTCTCTGTGTATGTCTTTGTGATGGCATTTAGGGCACTTCTGAATTCATCTCAAGATTCTTAATTATATTTGCAAAGTTTTTTTTTTTTTTTTTTTTAAGGTAACATTTAAAGATCCAAGGGTGAGGACTTGTTTTTGGAGGGCCAATACTTAGCTTATTACAATAATTTATAAATGTTGCTTAACACTTAATGTTTTGTGATGTTTAAATACTCAATATAAACAGAATTCAACTCCTTAAACTGGATGTAACAAGCTGTACATTTGGCAGACATTGTCATTTTACGGAAATTTTGAGTAAAATGTGTTTTTCATAGAACAAGTAATTTTTTGTGTGTGTGAGGAGGCCCTTTAAGTGTTTATCATCTGACATGTAGTTTTGGAAGTAGAAAAGGGCTCCAAGTAGCTAATCTGAAAAAACATTGGCCCTCCTCCCCATTTCACCTTCTCTTGCATTTCACCTTCTCTTGCAAAGTCCTATAGCAAAGCTTAGGGTGTTGTAAATAATAGAAAGTAGCAAAGGTGGTACTGCCAAAAAATGTAATAATAATAATGTGTTACACTCACAGTCTTCATTCACTAGTCCTGGTTAGAATACTCAGCCCCTCTCTTTCTCTTACTAAAAGGGCAAACCTTTCCCCATTGAACTCAGGACACTTTGGTTCAGAGAGGCTAGTATTTATCATTAACATATATGTTATATAACCCTTATAAAACTGACTGCAAACAGAGCCAATTTCTGGGATGATAGATGGTAAACCTGGAGACTATCCTGAAGTAACTATGTATTTTAACACAAAATTTAAATAGGCTATTTGATGGAATTTTCTTTTATTTTTTCCTATTGGTTTATATGTGTATATGATATATATATATATGTTTCTATGATGTATAATTCCATATAGGTGAATATTTTGATGGCAGGGTCTCTGTGAGGTGGCAGAGAAGATTCATCACATGCATAATGTATTCAGTTGTACATCTTTCAATTCAGGTGTTTGTTAATTTTCCTCTAGCTCTTCTCCCAAAATGATTCTATTCCTATTTCTATGTAAAGAAAATAATGATGAAAATATAGATTTTAACCAAAGATTATCATTTTTGCAATAATTTTATTTGGTCAAAAGGAAACAAAGAATTCAGCGAAAAAGATGCGATAATTCAGGCCAGAGACAGACAGGATGAACTAGTCTTTTCACTATAGATTGAGGAGTAAGAGCACACTTTTGCAATAGAGTAGAAGGAGAAAAAATAAAATATGCTGAATACCTCTGATAGGGTAAATGAAATTACATGGTAGGGGGGATAATTTTGTATTTTTTTTAGTTCATTTGTCCTTGTTACAGGCCAGACTTCATATCCAGGTCTTTTCTGCCAAGATCTTGAATCATATCAAGCTGCCAGGCTTGGAATAGTTGAGCTAATAGCTGCTCCTACCACAGTTTTCACTTCTAAACAACGTAGTAGAAAATAATGCACCTTGATAAGAGCAGTGGTTAACGGTGTTGTCACTTAAGAACCAATATCTCATGGAGTACTTACTTGAGGGGAGACAGGAAGATTTAAGGACTTAGCTGGCACATAAATAATTTATTGACACAATATCTCCTCTTGTTCCCCACTGATGTTCACATATTCCATATTTCTTAAGATAAAGCAAGAAATTCCATTTTCTGACTTGCCTCTCTGTCAGAGCAAGATTTGGTGAATTGATTCAGTTATTCTGTTGTCATTCTCCTTTCAGAAGCCCTGTTTGAAAATGAAATTTCTGTACAGAGCTATGCACCAGATTGGACTGGACACTGATGATGATATGTCTTTACCTCCAAGTAGAAGTGATCTATGAGGAAAACATCTTGTTTTATATGCTGCACCTTTGGCAATTAGCATGCCATGAGATTAAGAGAAATACTATAACCTCTTTCAGAAGCAAACATTTCTAAAGTATAGGACTCAGAGCACTAAGATAAGAAACTGAAATTCTAAATTTTAATTTTGACTCTGTTACTAATAAAGTGGTCCTAGGCAAATTATTTTCTTCTTTTACACTTATAAGATAGAGATAACAATGAATATTGTAATTACTTTAATTGCAGTAAATGGGAAGAATATGTATGTCTGTGTATGTATTCACTTTGAAAAAAGTGTATAGGAATTATACAAATGTAAGATTTTAAAATAAGCGTAATGAATACTTGCTTAGAGAAAAAAGTGTATATATGTAGATACATATACATACTTACATATAATGTATATACAATATTTCAAGACACACATATGAGAACTGAGTTGTTTATTTTTCTTTTGGCCTCTGTTCCATGGACATCAGGCTATGACTTCATTTAAGTATTTCCATCTGGAACAAAAAAGTAAAGAAAAGTTGAGGAAGTCATATCATGCCTTCTCAATCTTCCAGACCACATCTCCCTAGAGTTCAGGTTCTGGTATGCTTGAGAAGAGTTAACAACATTCTATACCTTAAAAAAAAAATCCTCTTTCAACAATACAAATTCCTCTGGAATAGGCATCCAGAGACAAAATTCAACATGTTTAGAAAAACACCTAACGTGTGTCTCCATTACTGGAGTGACCAGCAGGAGCCCTGCTCTGCTGGAATATTGATGGGAAACACATGCAGAGAAGATGCTATTAGTAATTACAGGTCAGTAAGAGTAGTGAAACTTTGAAAGAAATTTTCTCCAGATTAGGTGGTGAGAAGCCGTAGAAGAAATTTAACTCTTGGGCCCTGTAGGCAGAAACTGTACCTGTGTTGGGTGTATTGTAGATTTCCAACAGAGAGGACCACCAGTTTTTGGTAGTCTCCTCTAATGAGTGAGCTTTGTCTGCTCCTCTCTGAATAGTGTTAGAGTCCATTCTGAGCGTTAGTTGTGTCTACAGAACTTTTAAACATTTTCAGTGAAAAATGATATTTTGGGCAATCACTCAGAAATGTGATGCTAGGAGTTGTTTTCTAATAGTTTGTAGATGGTATAAAAACATCCTGAATGTCACCAGTAGGGTAAACAATAAGTGTACAGGAGCACTTCTATTGTATGATGGAAAGGAGAGAGGCAAAACCACATGGGCAAGAATGAGGGAAATGAGAGAAAGGAAAGGGGGAAATTATGAGCCATCATCAAGTGTCGTAAATGGTGCATTGGAGTCCATGCCTGGTGCTGATAGGACCTCACACAGATCTGTGACCCTGGCCCTAGAAAACTGCTCTTATAGTTCTACCCATTCAGAAAGGATAAATTGTGCTTACAACTTAGCAAGTGAATAGAAACTCTAGTGTGATATTATTAAACACAATTAATTGAAAATTTGAAGGTGAAAAAGAGATAGCAAATATTTTCTAAAAGGTCAGTAGCTTGTTACCCCATATGTAATCATTTTATCTTTTAATATGACATTTTCATATAATTCCATTCTTTAGAAAAAGCCTGGACACATATATGATGTCATAGTTCCATTCTGATTTAAATTTCATAACTGATTAGTGATTTGCATTCTACACATATTCTGATAAAATATAAATTTTAGAGGATCCTTAAATTGTCTTAACCATTTCAATTTTTGTGAAAAACTATAGAATCTCATTATGAAGTTCCTAAAGTATGATCATTCACAACCTTCTGTGGAATAGCTTTTGGTTAGTTATACTACTCCAAACGCCTAGGTGATTAGAATAATATAGATAGCAAGTAGAAATAATGCATACTTTAATTTTTATCTTGAAAACAACATGTCTTTTTATTTAATTAGCTACTAATAATTGCCATAGCATGTACATATCTTAAGCTATAAACTCTGCTGTGTTTTTTTTTTTTAATTGAACTTAATCTTTGTTTTGAGCTCTCATTCTGCCTGGTCATGAACTTTTTCCCCAAAGTTGTACCTCCATTATAGGAGGCTTACAAGGTTCCAGTATATTGCAAGTTGATCTGAGCAAATTTATTCTTTGTAAATGGTAACAGCCTTCCAAGATATTTAATTCAAGGTAAAAAGAAAGTCTTAGTCCAAATTCCACCATATATATGTATGTGTATATACACTCACACTACACACACATCCATAGAGAGAGACAGAGAGAGAGAGAGAGAAAGAGAGAGAGAGAGAATGCTCCATTAAACAAATCCTCAGTAGTTAGCCAGTACAAACATAGACCTATTTTGCAGTCTCTATGGGGTCCCAGTTTTCTAATCTTTGTTCTTTAATGTGTTCCAACCACCACCTTACATGAAATGTGCCCTAAAGCAGATATGACAATTTTCCAGAGGCTGAATTCCATGATCTTTTCTGTTGTCAACAGGTGTCAAGAACTGTAAAGGATTTGAGATTTACCCTGCTTGCAAGCTCACATGTTAATCTACCACAGTTTTGTGAGTACTGGCAGAAGACATGAGACTCGGATCAGAGACAAAAAGCAATTACTACTCACAATAGAAATAGACTGAGTATCAGTGTTTACACTGGTTCTCACAGGCAGTGTGAATAGGGTCAGATAATACATTCAGAAGGGATAGGCTACCCACTCCAGCCAGTATTCTTGGGCTTTCCTGGTGGACAAGATGGTAAAGAATCTGCCTGCAATGTGGGCTACCTGGGTTCAGCCCCTGGGTTGGAAAGATCCCCCGGAGGAGGGCATGGCAACCCACTCCAGTATTCTTGCCTGGAGAATCCCCATGGACAGAGGAGCCTGGCTGGCTACAGTCCATGGGGTAACAAAGAATTGGACATGACTGAGGGATTAAGCGCAGTTAGGTAGGAGAGTAAAACCGAGTTTGATAACTCAGAATTGTTTATAACTCAGAATCTTTTAATCCTTTATACTGAGTTTTGATAACTCAGACTGCTTTATGCTCTGGAGAGAGATAGTATCTTTATCTTTTTTTCTATAAAGTGATATTATAGTAAGTAAAGGGCCTAAAGTATGTATTTTAGATTTTTTTGGCCAAATACAGTGTCACTTGCATATGCTTCTTAACTTTGTCTTATAACACTAACAATTTAGAAGCCAGTTTAACTCACAGGGCATTCAGAAATAGACTGTAGGCTGAATTAGGCCCACTAGCCATCATTTGCCAATTTCTGCTAAAACAAATAAACAAACCAAAAAACCCCCAAAACTTGTCAGCTGCCCAAGAGAGAAACCCATCTCTTTCCTAGGCCCTTCTGAATACAATAAGCCATGAAAAGGTAGTCAAATGAGAACAGTCAGTGCCTTTTTCAAAAACATGCAGAAACCTGAAAGACCATGGAAAATGAACTCTAAGTAATGTCTGCCCCTCATTTCTACACTGTCTTGATCTCTGGTGAATTTTTCCATGAGTTTGCCGCTTCATAAGCTACTCTGATTAATCTAACCTACAAAACTGGGACCAAATTTGTTCAGGTGTCTTGTTTAGCATTTACTTCAGGCTGTTACCAAAATAAATCCAAGCAGTCAAGACTAAGAGTGTATGAAATATTTTATTCAATCCATATTTTGTAATAGATTAACTGTCAGTGAAGAAAGTATATTTGAAATAATCTTCATGCTATCAATAAATCACTGATTTCACTAATGAAAACCCATTTTTGACATTCTGCTAATTAGCTAAATGTCTGGTGTTCTCAGAGATGATGATAGCTGAAGTACTCATAATAACCTCCCCTGGATAGTGATTTTTCTGATATAATGCTTGCTGACCACTTCTGAGGTAAAGATTCTTAATTAAAATACCACCTGCACATGAAATATCAAAATATTCATCCTTCACTATTCTAATGAAAATTATAGATGCCCTACCCCTCGGCTTGAAGGTGGTATTTGGTTTTTTGTCTTTATCATCTGCCTTTGCAGGCATTTGATGAATTATTTGATACTGAGCAGTCGTCAGTCATTAATCTCTACAGATGTATCCTTTTTCCCCAGTTGCAAAACCTCTCAAGGTCTACCCTCTCAAAATTAATTTTAGGTTTTCTTGAAATGGCAGGAAATTCTTAACTATACCTGGTCTACTTTAACAGCTAGAAAAAAATAACATTTGAATACTGCCTGGGCTGTACCAATACATGTGAGAAACTCATGAGATTGTCCCAGGTCTATCTGCCAAGATATTGCCCCTAGTCATTGCTATGCTATTGCTTCTGTGTTTGTTGAGGTATGAAAAATACTGGAATTTGGCTGATTTCTTTGAGACTAAAGAAATCTGTGACTAAAATATAGCACTCTTAGATTTTCAGTTCAGTTGTCTACTCCCATGGGAAGTAGGTTCAAACATTTTCTCAGAGACTCATATTAAGGCCTCATTCTGTAGCTAAATATTCAATCTTCTCTCCTTTTCAACCTCATCTCAGTTGCTAGAGAAGTGCTATCCAGTAGAATTTTCTGTGATGTTGGAAATTATTAATATCTGTGCTCTCCAATATTGTAGCCACAAGGCATGTTTGGCTTTTGAGCATTTGAAATGTGGCTAGTGTGACTAAATAACTGAATTTAAATGTTATCAATTTTATTTCATTTAAATTTAAATAACCACAAGTGACTAGTGGCTACCATTTTTGAACATGTAGTGCTGTTCTAGAATCTTTACATAATCTAGGTTGGGTAATGATTAATAGGAAGGAAGGGAAATCTAATACATGTTTTCTATTCCTTAAAACATTTTTATGCCCTAAACTACTATTCTGAAAATTGTAAGCCAAAGATTGGCTTTGTTCCAAAACAGAAAGCCCCAGGCTTAAATGGGCATGCTATCAAACATTTAAGGAAGAAATTACACCAATTTTCTACAATCTGATTTAGAGGCTAGAAGCAGAGGAAACAATTCCTAACTCACTCTATGAGGCCAGCATTATCTAATACCAAAACTAGATAAAGATATTACAAGAAAAGAACACTATAAGCCCATATTTCTTATGAGCACAGATTAAATAAAATATTAGCAAACTGAATCCAAAAAAAGTATGAAAAGAATTTTATATCATAGCCAAGTAGAATTTATCCTAGGTATGCAAGACTGGTTCAACATACAAAAATCAATTACTATAATCCATTACATCAACAGACTGGAAAGGACCAATTACATGATCATATCAGTAGATGCAGAACAAAAGCATTTGACAAAATGCAGTATCCATTTATGATAAAAATTTGCAGTAAAATAGAAATAAAGGAAAACTTCCTCAACTTGATGAAGACTATACAAATCCTAAATCTAACATACACTTAATGGTGATAAATTCACTGTTTAAAAAATTGCCTTTATTTGCAAATGATATTATTATCTACAAAAGAACTGGCAAAAAGAAAACTCTTGAAACTAAAAGAGATTATACCAAGGTTGTAAAATACAGGGTTAATATGCAAAAATCAGTTGCTTTCCTGTATGCTAACAATGAACAACTGGAATTTGAATTTAAGAACATAACGCCATTTACATTAGCACCACCAAAAGTTAAATATTTAGATATAAATATAATAAAATATGCATAAGATACAAACCTCTGATGAATAAAATTAGAGAAGTAAATGAATGGTAATATGTCCCATGTTTATAGATAGGAATACTCAGTATTGTCAAGATGTCAGTTCTTCCCAATGTGATCCAAATCAAAATACCAGCAAGTTATTTTATGGCTATCAACCAACTGATTCTAAAGTTTATATGAAGAGGCAAAAGACTTAGAATAGCCAACACAATATTAAAGCAGAAGAACAAAATTGGAGGACTGCTGCTACTCAACTTCATAACTTAATATTAAAAGGTTACAGTAATCAAGAAAACATAGTATTGATGATAGAATAGACAAATAGATCAATGATATAGGGAGCCTAGAAATAGACTCCCATTAATATAGTCAACAAAGGAGCAGAGACAATACAATGGAGCAGAGATAATCTCTTCAACAAACACATCTGGAACAACTGGAAATCCACAAGTCAAAAAATGAATCTAGACATAGGCCATGCACTCGTCATCAAAATCAACTCAAAATGGATCGTAGACTTAGTTAGCTGTAAGGCTCAAAACTGTAAAAGTTTTTTAAAGCAACATAGGAGCAAACCTAGAAGACTTAGAGCATGGTGATGCTTTTTTTAGAGACAATACCGAAGACATAACCCATAAAAGAAGTATTTGATAAGCTGGACTTCATTAAAATTAAAAAATGTCTGCTCCATAAAAGACAATATCAACGAAATTAGAAGACAAGCCACATTTTCAAATATTTTTCAAAATATTTTCAAAAGATACATCTGATAAAGGACTGTTACCCAAAATATACAAAGAACTCTTAACAATAAGAAAACAACCTCATTAAAAATGGACAGATCATAATGGACACCTCACTAAGGAAGATACACAGAAATGAGCATATAAATAAAAGCCCTACACCGTATATCACCTGAAAAATGCAAATTAAAACAACAGGATACCACTGCACATCTATCAGAATGGCCAAAATCCAGAACACTGACAACACTGCATGCCAGTGAGCGTGTGCAGCAACAGGAATTTTTGTTTATTGATAGTGAAAATGTAAAATGGTACAATGACTTTGGAAGACAGTTTGCTGGTTTCTTATAAAACTAAGGCTTCCCTCATAGCTCATATGGTAAAGAATCTGCCTGCAATGCAGGAGACCTGGGTTTGATTCCTGGGTCAGAAAGATCCACTGGAGAAGGGATAGCCTACCCATCCCAGTATTTTTGAGCTTCCCTTGTGGCTAAGCTGGTAAAACATCCACCTGCAATGTGGGAGACCTGGGTTCGATCCCTGGGTTGGGAAGATTCCCTGGAGAAGGGAAAATTCCCTGGAGAAGGGAAAGGCTACCCACTCCATTATTCTGGCCTGGAGAATTCCATGGACTGTATAGTGTGTGTATGTGTATATATATATATATATATATATATAAACTAAGCATACCATATATATAAAACTAAGCATACTCTTGCCACGCGATTCATCAGTCATGCTCCTTGCTATTTACCCAAAGAAGCTGAAAACTTAAATCTATGCAAAAACCTACACAAGGATGTTTATATCAACTCTTTTATTATAACTGCCAAAACTTAGAAGCAACCAAGATGTGTCTTAGTAGATGAATGGATAAATAAACTTTGATATATCCAGACATGGAATGTTATTCAATGTTAAAAATAAATGAACTATCAAGCCATGAAAAGACACAGAGGAAACTTGAGGGTATACTATTAAGTGAAAGAATCCAACTGAAAAGGCTGCTATATGACAATCTAGGAAAGGCAAAACTATGGAGACAATAAAAAGATCAGTGGTTGCCAGAGTTGGCAGGGAGAGATGAAAAGGCAGAGCACAGAGAATTACAAGTGCGGTAAAAATACTCCATGTGATAATTGTAATGATGGATTTGTTGATTGATTTTTCCAAACACATAGAATGTACAGCACCAAGGAAAGGTAAACTATGGACTTTTGAGTTATTATTATATGTAACTGTAGGTTCATCCTTGTTTAAAAGAAAAAGTACCACTCTGCTAAGTGATATTGAGAATGAGGGAGACTATGCATACGTGGGACCAAGGAGTATATGAAAAATCTCTATGCCCCCTTCTCAATTTTGTTGTAAACCTAAAAATGCTCAAAAGGTAAAATGCTTTAACAATAGCATCCATCATTTTTTAAAATGAAGAATTGGCTTTTGACTTCTGCTACATTACTCCTCTGCTCAGACAATGAATCTTGTTATCCAAATGTGGGAAGGACATATGTGAGTCCAGGCAATCTTGATTATGAACCTGAAATTTAATTCTTTAGATATTATAATACCTGCACTTTTCTTGGGTATCAGTTTAGGAAAAAAATCAATGCAAGGAACTGGAAGATTCATTTCTGAAATAGAAAAGCATAGAAGAAATTTCATAGTTGCTTAAATTTTAATCTATCTTTACTACTTACAATGTTACCTTAAGAAAATCATGTAATTTTTTAGAAGCAAAATTTATCAACTTATAAAATAGAGGTTAATAATATTTTCCCAAAATGATTGTGATATTTCAAACTAAATAAAATCATTCATACAAAGCATCATCACATTTCCAAAAATATTATATTTTTGGAATGTCGATATCATTGGCCACTCTTCCTCTGTTTTTGAAACAAAATATGTCTAATAGTTGCTTGGTTTGCAGTGGACTCTCTGTTCAAATTAAACTTTAAGAAATATATAATTATATATACAAAGATAAGGTGTCCATAGGTTCGTGGATTTATCTCTGGGCTTTCTATTCTGTTCCATTGATCTATATTTCTGTCTTTGTGCCAGTACCATACTGTCTTGATGACTGTGGCTTTGTAGTAGAGTCTGAAGTCAGGCAGGTTGATTCCTCCAGTTCCATTCTTCTTTCTCAAGATTATTTTGGCTATTCGAGGTTTTTTGTATTTCCATACAAATTGTGAAATTCTTTGGTCTAGTTCTGTGAAAAATACCGTTGGTAGCTTGATAGGGATTGCATTGAATCTATAGACTGCTTTGGGTAGAATAGCCATTTTGACAATATTGATTCTTCCAATCCATGAACACGGTATGTTTCTCCATCTGTTTGTGTCCTCTTTGATTTCTTTCATCAGTGTTTTATAGTTTTCTATGTATAGGTCTTTTGTTTCTTTAGGTAGATATACTCCTAAGTATTTTATTCTTTTTGTTGCAATGGTGAATGGTATTGTTTCCTTAATTTCTCTTTCTGTTTTCTCATTGTTAGTGTATAGGAATGCAAGGGATTTCTGTGTGTTAATTTTATATCCTGCAACTTTACTATATTCATTGATTAGCTCTAGTAATTTTCTGGTAGAGTCTTTAGGGTTTTCTATATAGAGGATCATGTCATCTGCAAACAGTGAGAGTTTTACTTCTTCTTTTCCTATCTGGATTCCTTTTACTTCTTTTTCTGCTCTGATTGCTGTGGCCAGAACTTCCAACACTATGTTGAATAGTAGTGGTGAGAGTGGGCACCCTTGTCTTGTTCCTGATTTCAGGGGAAATGCCTTCAATTTTTCACCATTGAGGGTGATGCTTGCTGTGGGTTTGTCATATATAGCTTTTATTATGTTGAGGTATGTTCCTTCTATTCCTGCTTTTTGGAGAGTTTTAATCATAAATGAGTGTTGAATTTTGTCAAAGGCTTTCTCTGCATCTATTGAGATAATCATATGGTTTTTATCTTTCAATTTGTTAATGTGGTGTATTACATTGATTGATTTGTGGATATTAAAGAATCCTTGCATTCCTGGGATAAAGCCCACTGGAAAAAAGACAACCTCTTTAACAAGTGGTGCTGGGAAAACTGGTCAAACACTTGTAAAAGAATGAAACTAGAACACTTTCTAACACCATACACAAAAATAAACTCAAAATGGATTAAAGATCTAAATGTAAGACCAGAAACTATAAAACTCCTAGAGGAGAACATAGGCAAAACACTCTCCGACATAAATCACAGCAAGATCCTCTATGACCCACCTCCCAGAATATTGGAAATAAAAGCAAAACTAAACAAATGGGACCTAATGAAACTTAAAAGCTTTTGCACTACAAAGGAAACTATAAGTAAGGTGAAAAGACAGCCCTCAGATTGGGAGAAAATAATAGCAAATGAAGAAACAGACAAAGGATTAATCTCAAAAATATACAAGCAACTCCTGGCAGCTCAATTCCAGAAAAACAAATGACCCAATCAAAAAATGGGCCAAAGAACTAAACAGACATTTCTCCAAAGAAGACATACAGATGGCTAACAAACACATGAAAAGGTGCTCAACATCACTCATTATCAGAGAAATGCAAATCAAAACCACAATGAGGTACCATTACACGCCAGTCAGGATGGCTGCTATCCAAAAGTCTACAAGCAATAAATGCTGGAGAGGGTGTGGAGAAAAGGGAACCCTCTTACACTGTTGGTGGGAATGCAAACTAGTACAGCCGCTATGGAAAACAGTGTGGAGATTCCTTAAAAAACTGGAAATAGAACTGCCATATGACCCAGCAATCCCACTTCTGGGCATACACACTGAGGAAACCAGATCTGAAAGAGACACGTGCACCCCAATGTTCATCGCAGCACTGTTTATAATAGCCAGGACATGGAAGCAACCTAGATGCCCATCAGCAGACGAATGGATAAGGAAGCTGTGGTACATATACACCATGGAATATTACTCAGCATTAAAAAGAATTCATTTGAATCAGTTCTAATGAGATGGATGAAACTGGAGCCCATTATACAGAGTGAAGTAAGCCAGAAAGATAAAGAACATTACAGCATACTAACACATATATATGGAATTTAGAAAGATGGTAACGATAACCCTATATGCAAAACAGAAAAAGAGACACAGAAATACAGAACAGACATTTGAACTCTGTGGGAGAAGTGAGGGTGGGATGTTTTCAAAAGAACAGCATGTATATACTATCTATGGTGAAACAGATCACCAGCCCAGGTGGGATGCATGAGACAAGTGCTCCGGCCTGGTGCACTGGGAAGACCCAGAGGAATCGGGTGGAGAGGGAGGTGGGAGGGGGGATCGGGATTGGGAATACATGTAAATCCATGGCTGATTCATATCAATGTATGACAAAACCCACTGGAAAAAAAAAAAAGAAATATATACAATGTTTTATCAAATCATTGATAATTTTATTCTCCAAATATTATTTAAACTATAACATTATTGATATACCACTTTGTGACTGCTATTCTTTTTAACAATTGTACATTTCCACGTGTGATATCAGCCCAAACTTTACCTATATATCCTATAAATAAATATTTAAAAGGACCTATGATATACTCACTTGCATATACATATGTATTCACTGCTTAAGCACTATCTGTTTTCGAAAGATTTATTTTGCAGTGCTAAAAAAGAAAAAAGTTAAATCCATATCTGAATTTTCTAGTCTATTTGTGAAACTGGTTGTTTTCAGAGAGTGATACAGGCTATAATAAACTTTATTATAACTGTAAGCCCCCATAGTTGAAAGCCTTTACTTTCTTGAGAATGAAGACATCAGATTAGGAGATATTCATAAAAAGATGTTATGAACTAACTCTACTTAGAATAACACATTAAAAAGGTCATTGCACCTTTGTGTAATGCTATTGAAAGAATATACAGCAAATTCATGGCTGTATATAGGAGTAGGAGCCAGTGATAGTGAATGAATGAACATTAACCTCATGAAATATTGCCACGAGATGCTATAAGGGAAAATTACAGATAGCAAGTGCTAGGGCCATTGGTTTATTTATGAACTTCAGTCCAGTTCAGTTCAGTCACTCAGTCATGTCCAACTCTTTGCGACCCCATGAATCGCTTAGTTAACCCATATTTATTGTCGTCTATATTGTGCTAGATTGCTTGTCAACCTTTTCTCATTTTCAATCCCCCTAATTGTACTCCATTACTATGATAGTGGTGAAGGGTCCACTTGCCAATGCAGGAGACGTGAGTTGGATCCTTGGGTCAAGAAGATCCCCTGGAGAAGGAAAGGGCAAACCCTTTCCAATATTCTTGCCTGGGAAATCCCATGGACAGAGGAGCCTGACGGGCTTCAGTCCATGGGGTTGCAAAAGAGCTGGACTCGACTTAGTGACTAAACAACAGCAACAAACCATATACTGAGTGTTGTTTTTTTTTTTTTTTTTGATGGTGATATCACCCCCACTGAGAATGCATGTACTGTTTGCCAGTAACAGTGGTGAACAAGGCAGGCAAAATTTCAGTCCTCAGAGAGCTGTCAGTTTAAAGACAGACACACAAATAGACAATTATACATCATGAGAAGTGCTACTATAGGTGTGGCAAAGAGCCAGCTAACTTATTCCAACTGGGGAAGCCATCTCCCAGCCCCAGCCCCCATAATCAGGATGGGAGCCTTTCTTCCATGGAGTGGTCAGGGGGTTGCTACAGGTGACTGCAGTTTGAGGCCTCAGTTTGAGCCAGTTTGGTTTTGAATACTTTCAAAATTAAAACACCAGTATTATTGTTAACAAAAGAACAACTAAATTCAGTTTAAGATTTCCCCCTATGACGCTTGTGGGTTACAGTAGATTTATGTTTAATGCCTGAAAAATGCTACAAGGCTGCCTGAAGAGGCTAGCAAGCAGAGAGGGTTGCTTGGGGGAACTGACTGTACTCCCACTGAAAGATGATCAAAGGCACTTTATTCTTTAAAACCAGATGTGGAACTTGCAGTAGAGCTGATGGCCTGGGGCTATTTTAAAAGGGATGATGCCCAGGAGGGCCTCTGCCAGAGGGCATGACATCTGCCGCAGAAAGAACCGAAGGTGAACTGATGGATGCGAAAACCACGGAGAGGTTGCTGACGGCAGGAGGGGCCCTGCCAGAGCCAAGGGGCTATGTTCAGAGAAGCTAGCAGAAGAATGAGGAAGACAAAACTGCCCGTGAGAGATTTTCAACAGCTACTATGGCCGAAGGAAACTGATGCCACAGAACATCAGGGCCAGACAAGTAAACTTGTCCTGCCCCTCCATTCCCTCCCCTCTCCTTCCTTCTGCAGCCCAGGAAATGAAAGGAAGAAAGAGGAGGCTAAGATAGGGAAACATACCTATTCATGTACCTCTTTCCCCTCATATACTGCCTGCTATAGGCTCAAAGGGGGAGATGAAAGAAAATTCAACCTTAAATAAATTCTAGAGATTAAATATTTTTCTCCCTGTCTTGGACATAGTAGTTACTGTGAAAGTGTGAAAGTGTTAGTCACTCAGTCGTGTCCAACTCTTTGTGACCCCATGGACCATAGCCCACCAGACTCCACTGTCCTTGGGATTCTCCAGGCGAGAATACTGGAGTGGGTCATCATTCCCTTCTCCAGGGTATCTTCCTAACCCAGGGATTGAACTTGAGTTTCCTGCATTGCAGGTGGATTCTTTACCATCTGAGTCACTAGGAAAGCCCTGAAATGATACTTTTTGTTGTAGAATAGACTGGAAAAATTTTTATTATTGAAGTGATAAGAGTAAACTGTGAAACTTGCTCAGGTTTTGAGAAGTGGGAAAATGATCTCCACAGGGAGAAGTTAGTTCTGAACGGGCTGTGTGGGGAGAGCACAAGGTTGCTTCTGATCTCCATCTAGGAAGCCTGGTGTTCAAGGGACCAGTCATGCTTGAGTGTGATGAGAGCCATGGGCAGGTCAAGAGCAAAGTGACACTGTTTCTGAAGTTGGTGTGAGACCAGCCAGGCGTACTGGGCATGTGGCAAACCCAGCAGAAGCTAAGGGGAGGTTGAATCTGCAAGGCAAGGGTACTGAGCTGTGGAAGAGTAGATCCCAGATGAGAGCAGGCAGAAGTCGCCAACAGAAGTGGGATATAAGTTCAGAGGTGGCTGAGTCAGCCATGCTCCACTGATGCCCACCAAACACTGATGCTGGAACTGTGGAGAACCTGAGTGATTCTGCATTGGTCATCAGACTCTTTCCTCCATCTCCCCAGATGCACTGTACCCCTAAACTCTACCTTAGAGAGAAGAACTAGGAGACCTTGAGCAACAGTCTCCCAAGCTGATCGTTACCTAAAGGGACTATTTTATCACACAGATTTATCAACCAGATTGGACATTTGTTCCTAGTTCCAAGGAACTAGGTTTCCCTGCCATCTAGACAATGAGGATGTCTGAGGAGAATCAGAGCAGTTTTAGACAAAATAAGCATTTTCCCTGCCCTTGAAATTGCAAATAAGTATATCCTGTGGTGCCTCACCTCCACATTTAGCCCAAGCACTTTAAATAACATAACTAAAATGTGGATACATGGTGTAATTCTTATTAATTTGCTTTCTCCTTTTACCAGAGATTAGTACATTTTCCTACCATCAATGATAAGAAGTAGATACAGTCCTGGCTCCAGTTCTTATTTTCAATGTGGTCTTTTCCATGAGGATCTTGCTTTACTTTACAACACTTGGTGTGCAGTGGTAATCAATACAGGTCGACTGAACCAAAAAGGCATCTTCTATTACATCATGTGTTTGAAACATGATTTCCAGCCTCTGTAGGTACCCGTCTACTTCCTGAAGTCTAATTCCCAGTAAAGCTGAACATCTTAACTATAGCATCTGCTTTTACTCTTTCTGAAACCCTTTTTTATTTCATCTTTTTTGTCTCTGCAGTTCATACTCTTGTGCTCTGTATATGATTTCCAAATGGGAGATATTTCTCTCTCTCTAGTTATGAAATCTTTTAGGTATTTATCTAGGGCTCTGCATTAATCTTTGCTTCAATTGGTTTTCTTAAGGATCTAGACTTCTATTTTGTACTGCTCTTTGCGTCCTACTTCCCTTGAAAATCTTCTAAAGAAAGCCTCTGTAGGTAGTGTGACCACAGGTGTAATCTCAGAGATCTCAAATTCCTTCTGTTCTGGCTGATATTGACCATGATGGCCATTTGCTGTACCTACCTATGTGTACCCTGTGATGGTCACAACTTTGTGGTTAGGATACCTAATCTTCATAGTTCCTAACAATTTCCCTTTGAACTCAGCCCTCCTGAAAGGACTATAGTCTTCTCACCATAGTTTTGGACATGAATAACTTTGGGCATTGGGTGGCTATGAAAACTCCCTCTATGGGAATTATATTTTTTCCCCATTCCTGGTATTTGTGCCTTCGTTTCCTTCCCTCCCATATTGACCTGTGTAACCAATGTGATATTGCAGAACTGAAGATGTCTGACTTCTAAGCTAGGTCACAAAAGATATGTGGCTTCCACCTTGTCTGGTCTTGTATGACTTATTCCTAGTGAAACCACCCATGGTATCATGAGGGCACTCAGGAGCCTTATAGATAGATTTGTGTGGTGATGAATTATCCTCCTGCCAATAGCCAACATCAACCAGCTAACCATGAGAGCAAACCTTCTTGGAAAAAGATCTTTCTTCTTCCAGATGCAGCTACAGTTGCATCTGGACTACAACTTCATGAGAGACTCTGAGCCAGAACCGTGCTTAGGTAAGGTGTTTCCTGAAACATGGAAATTATGTGTGATAGTAAGCATATACTGTTGTTTTAAGCTACCACGTTTTAGAATGATTTTTTATGTAGCAATAGATAACTCTCATCTTAGGTCTGTAGTGAATTTA
The DNA here is from genome assembly GCF_019320065.1 of Cervus canadensis. NCBI lineage: Eukaryota > Metazoa > Chordata > Mammalia > Artiodactyla > Cervidae > Cervus > Cervus canadensis. The sequence continues at coordinate 48,980,884 of NC_057405.1, forward strand.
ATGTGAAAAGCATGATAGAATATAGTATTGATTGAGGAAAAATAATTTGGGAAATAATAACAAGGTTACTTAAAAAAATCCAACAAGAGACAGTGATCTTATATGATAAAGAACAATGGTGATGACATCAACTCAATGGTACACCATGAGTTAAAAGAAGTAGTCATAGATTAAGGCTGCCAAGAAGAGAAGAAAATATGTTTAAGAGAAATTAACATGTGCAATGGTTTTCAAAAAGAAGAAATAAATTCCTATTACTTTGTCCATGGAAAGAAAAAGATGCTGAAGGAGCTAAAGGGGTACTCATCATGAATTAAAATTGTCTTTACCCTTGCAAGAGTTACCAGTGATTATTTTTTAATTAATTAATTTATTTTCATTGGAGGCTAATTACTTTACAATATTGTGGTTTTTGCCATACATTGACATGAATCAGCCATGGGTGTACATTGTGTTCCCCATCTTGAGGCCCCCTCAACTCTCTCCCCATCCCATCCCTCTGGGTTGTCCAGTGCACTGGCTTTGAGTGCCCTGTTTCATGCATCAAACTTGGACTGGTGATCTATTTCACATATGGTAATAAACATGTTTCAATGCTATTCTCTCAAATTATCCCACCCTCGCCTTCTCCCACAGAGTCCAAAAGTCTGTTCTTTATATCTATGTCTCTTTTGCTGTCTCTCATATAGGGTCATTGTTAACATCTTTCTATATTCAATATATATGCATTAATATACAGTATTGGTGTTTTTCTTTCTGACTGACTGACTTACTTCACTTATAATAGGCTCTAGTTTCATCCACCTCATTAGAACTGCTTCAAATGCACTCTTTTTTTATAGCTGAGTAATATTCCATTGTGTATATGTATCACAACTTCCTTATCCATTCATCTGCCAATGCACGTCTAGGTTGCTTCCATGTCCTAGCTATTGTAAACAGTGCTGCAATGGACATTGGGGTACACGTGTCTCTTTCAATTCTGGTTTCCTCAGTGTGTATGCCCAGTAGTGGAATTGCTGGGTCATATGGCAGATCTATTTTCAGTTTTTTAAGGAATCTCCACATTCTCCATAGTGGCTGTACTAGTTTGCATTCCCACCAACAGTGTAAGAGGGTTCCCTTTTCACCACATCCTCTCCAGCATTTATTGTTTGTAGACTTTTTGATAGCAGCCATTCTGACCGGCATGAGATGGTACTTCATTGTGGTTTTGATTTGCATTTCTCTGATAATGAATGATGTTGAGAATTTTTTCATGTGTTTTTCAACCATCTGTATGTTGTCTTTGGAGAAAGTCTGTTTAGTTCTTTGGCCCATTTTTTTATTGGGGTCATTTATTTTTCTGGTATTGAGCTGCATGAGCTTTTTGTATATTTTTGAGATTAATTCTTTGTCAGTTGCTTCATTTGCTATTATCTTCTCCCACTCTGAAAGCTGTCTTTTCACCTTGCCTATAGTTTTCTTCATTGTGCAAAAACTTTTAAGTTTAATTAGGTCCAATATTTTTATTTTTGCTTTTATCTCCATTAATCTGGGAGGTGGGGCATAGAGGATCTTGCTCTGATTTATGTCAGAGAGTGTTTTGCCTGTGTTTTCCTCTAGGAATTTTATAGTTTCTGGTCTAACATTTAGATATTTAATCCATTTTGAGTTTATTTTTGTGTATGGTGTTAGAAAGTGTTCTAGTTTCATTCTTTTACAGGTGGTTGACCAGTTTTCCCAGCATCACTTGTTAAAGAGATTGTCTTTTCTCCATTGTATATTTTTGCCTCCTTTGTCAAAGATAAGGTGTCCATAGGTGCGTGGATTTATCTCTGGGCTTTCTATTTTGTTCCATTTTTCTATATTTCTATCTTTGTGCCAGTACCATACTGTCTTGATGACTGTGGCTTTGTAGTATAGTCTGAAGTCAGGCAGGTTGATTCCTCCAGTTCCAGCTTTTCCAAGATTGCTTTAGCCATTTGAGGTTCTTTGTATTTCCATACAAATTGTGAAATTATTTGTTCTAGTTCTGTGAAAAGTGCCTTTGGTAGCTTGATAGGGATTGCGTTGAATCTATAGATTGCTTTGCATAGTATACTCATTTTCACTATATTGATTCTTCCAATCCATGAACATGGTATATTTCTCCATCTATTTGTGTCATCTTTGATTTCTTCCATCCGTGTTTTATAGTTTTCTATATAGGTCTTTTGTTTCTTTAGGTAAATTTATTCCTAAGTATTTTATTCTTTATAGCAATGGTGAATGGGATTGTTTCCTTAATTTCTCTTTCTATTTTCTCATTGTTAGTGTATAGGAATGCAAGGGATTTCTTTGTATTAATTTTATATCCTGCAAGTTTACTATATTCATTGATTAGCTCTAGTAATTTTCTGGTGGTGTCTTTAGGGTTTTCTTTGTAGAGGATCATTGTCATCTTCAAACAGTGAGAGTTTTACTTCTTCATTTCCAATCTGGATTCTTTTTATTTCTTTTTCTTCTCTGATTGTTGTGACTAAAACTTCCAAAACTATATTGAATAGTAGCATGGGAGTGGGCACCCTTATCTTGTTCCTGACTTCAGGGGAAATGCTTTCAATTTTTCATCACTGAGGATAATGTTTGCTGTGGGTTTATCATATATGGCTTTTATTGTGTTGAGGTATATTCCTTCTATGCCTGTTTCTGGAGAGTTTTTATCATAAATGGGTGTTGAATTTTGTCAAAGGCTTTCTCTGCATTTATTGAGATAATCATATGGTTTTTATCCTTCAATTTGTTAATGTGGTGTATCACATTGATTGATTTCCGAATATTAAAGAATCCTTGCATCCCTGGGATAAAGCCCACTTGGCCATGATGTATGATCTTTTTAATATGCTATTGGAGTCTGTTTGCTAGAATTTTGTTGAGGATTTTTGCATCTATGTTCACCAGAGATATTGGCCAGTAGTTTTATTTTTTGTGTGGCATCTTTGCCTGGTTTTGGTATTAGGGTGATGGTGGCTTCATAGAATGATTTTGGGATTTTTACCTTCCCCTGCAATTTTCTGGAAGAGTTTGAGTAGGATAGGTGTTAGCTCTTCTCTAAATTTTTTGTAGAATTTACCTGTGAAGCCAGCTTCTCCTGGGCTTTTGTTTGTTGGAAGATTTTTGATTACAGTTTCTATCTGTGTACTTGTGGTAGGTCTGTTAAGATTTTCTATTTCTTCTTGGTTCAGTTTCAGAAGGTTAAAGTTTTCTAAGAATTCATCCATTTCTTCCAAGTTGTCCATTTTATTGGCATATAGTTGCTGATAGTAGTCTCTTATGATCCTTTGTATTTCTGTGTTGTCTGTTGTGATTTCTCCATTTTCATTTCTAATTTTGTTGATTTGATTCTTCTCCCATTTTTTCTTGATGAGTCTGGCTAATGATTTATCTTCTCAAAGAACCAGCTTTTAGTTTTATTGCTTTTTGCTCGTCTCCTTTATTTCTTTTTCATTTATTTCTGCCCTAATTTTTATGATTTATTTCCTTCTAACCCTAGGGTTCTTCATTTCTTCTTTTTTGGTTGCTTTAGGTGTAAAGTTAAGTTACTTATTTGATTTTTCTCTTGTCTCTTGAGGTAAGCTTGTATTGCTATGAACCTTCCCCTTAGCACTGCTTTTACTGAATACCAAAAGTTTTGGGTTGTTGTGTTTTCATTTTCATTTGTTTCTTTGCATATTTTGATTTCTTCCATGATTTTGTTGGTTATTCAGGAGCATGTTATTTATCCTCCATATGTTTGTATTTTTAATAGTTTTTTTCCTGTAGTTAATATCTAATCTTACCACATTGTGATCTGAAAAGATCCTTGAAATAATTTCAATTTCTTTGAATTTACTAAGGCTAAATTTATGGCCCAGGATGTGATCTATCCTGGAGCATGTTTCGTGTGCACTTGAGAAAAAGGTGAAATTCATTGTTTTTGGGTGAAATGCCCTATAGCTATCAATTGGGTTTAACTGGTCCATTGTATCATCTAAAGTTTGTGTTTCCTTGCTACTTTTTTGTTTGGTTGATCTATCCATGGGTGTAAGTGGGGTATTAAAGTCTCCCACTATTATTGTGTTACTGTTAATTTCCCCTTTCACACTTGTTAGTATTTGCCTTACATATTGAGGTGCCCCTATGTTGGGCGCATATATATTTATAATTGATATTTCTTCTTGGATTGATCCTTTGATCAGTATGTAGTGTCCTTCTTTGTCTCTTTTCATGGCCTTTATTTCAAAGTCTATTTTATCTGATATGAGTATTGCTACTCCTGCTTTCTTTTGGTCTCCATTTGCATGAAATATCTTTTTCCAGTCCTTCACTTTCAGTCTGTATGTGTCCCTTGGTTTGAGGTGGGTCTCTTGTAGACAGCATATATAGGGGTCTTGTTTTTGTACTTATTCAGTCAGTCTTTGTTTTTTGGTTGGGACATTCAACCCATTTACATTTAAGGTAATTATTGATAAGTATGATCCCATTGCCATTTACTTTGTTATTTTGGGTTTGCATTTATACACCTTTTCTGTGTTTCCTGTCTAGAGAAGATCTTTTAGCATTTGTTGAAGAGCTGGTTTGGTGGTGCTGAATTCTTTCAACTTTTGCTTGTCTGTAAAGCTTTTGATTTCTCCTTCATATCTGAATGTGTCCCTTGTTGGGTATAGTAATCTGTGTTGTAGTTTTTTCTCTTTCATCACTTCAAGTATGTCCTGCCATTCCCTTCTGGCCTGAAGAGTTTCTATTGATAGATCAGCTGTGATCCTTATGGGGTTTGTCTTGTGTGTTGTTTGTTGCTTTTCCCTTGCTGATTTTAATATTTGTTCTTTGTGTTTTATCTTCATTAGTTTGATTAATATGTGTCTTGGGGTGTTTTGCCTTGGGTTTATCCTGTTAGGGACTCTCTGATTTTCTTGGAATTGGGTGGTTATTTACATCCCCATTTTGGGGAATTTTTCAACTATTATCTCCTCAATTATTTTCTCAGGCCCTTTCTTTTTGTCTTCTTCTTCTGGAACTCCTATGATTAGAATGTTGGAGTGTTTTACATTGTCCCAGAGGTCTCTTTGATTGTCCTCATTTCTTTTTTAATTCTTTTTTCCTCTATGCTTCATTTATTTCCACAATTCTATCTTCCACATCACTTATCCTATTTTCTGCCTCAGTTATTCTACTGTTGGTTCCCTAAGAATGCTTTTGATCTCAGTTATTGCATTATTCATTATTGATTGACTCTTCTTTATTTCTTCTAGGTCCTTGTTAAACATTTCTTGCATCTTCTCAGTCCTTGTCTCTGATCTGTTTATCTGTAACTCCATTTTGTTTTCAAGCTTTTGGATCATCTTTCTATCATTATTCTGAATTCTTTTTCAGGTACACTCCCTATCTCCTTCTCTTTTGTTTGGTTTGGTGGACATTTATCTTGTTTTTTTTCCTACTGAATATTTTTCTGCCTTTTCATTTTGTTTAGATTCCCCATTGTGTTTGGGGTGCCCTTTCTGTAGGCTGGAAGTTTGTGGTTCCTCTTTATTGTGGAGTTGCTCCCTGTGGATGGGGTTGAACTAGTGGCTTGTCAAGGTTTCCTGGTTAGGGGAGCTTGTGTCTGTGTTCTGGTGGGTGGACCTGGATCTCTTCTCTCTGGAGTTCAATGAAGTGTCCAGTAGTGAGTTTTGGGGTGTCTATAGGTTTGGTATGGCTTTGGGTAGCTTGTCTTTTAGTGCTCAGGGTTGTGTTCCTGCTTTGTGGGAGAATTAGCGTGATATGTCTTGCTCTGGGACTTGTTGGCTCTTGGGTGGAGCTTGGTTTCAGTGTAGGTATGGAGACTTTTGAATGAGCTCTTGTCTACTAGTGTTCCCTGGAATCAGGAGTTCTCTGATGTTCTCAAGTTTTAGAGTTAAGCCTCCTGTCTCTAGCTTTCAGTCTTATTCTTACAGTAGACTCAAGACTTCTCCATCCATACAGCACAAATAATTAAACATCTAGGTTAATGGTGAAATGATTCTCCACAACGAGGGACACTCAGGGAGGCTCACAGAGTTACATGGAGAAGAGAAGAGGGACGAGGAAGATAGAGGTGACCAGGAGGGGAAGAGGGAGTGTCAAAAGGGGAGAGACCAGTCTAGCCAGTAATCAGTTCCCTAAGAGTTCTCCACAGCCTGGAACACTCAGAGAGATTCACAGAGTTAAGTAGAGAAGAGAAGAGGGACGGAGGAGATAGAGGTGACCTGGGGGAGAAAAGAGAGAGTCAAAGGGGAGAGAGCAATCAAGCCAGTAATCACACCCCTGATTGAAAATGGATACTGAAGATTAGATTCTTAAAGTTACAAATTGATAACAAATATCAAAAAGCAAAGATTAAAAATCTAGAGTAGAGGTTAGACTCTTAAAAATACAATATTAAAAATGCAAAGCAAAATCAATCACAAAATTATAAAAAAAATATATATATATATATAAAATTTGCTTTAAAATAGGGTGTTCTTTTTGCAAGGTAATAGTAGGTTATCAGAATGAAAAGTAAAGGAGTAATAAAGAACTTAAATTTAAAAAAAAATTTAAAAATGGTAATAGTTAAAATATATCTCGGAATTTCTCTGGAGCTGTTGTGGACAGTGTGGGGTCAGTTCAGCTTCAGATAGTTCCTTGTTCCAGCTTGTAGTTGTTCTCAAGGTCTGTAGGCCCCCACCAATGCTTAGTCAATGTTAACTACAGGGTTTTAATCTGTTGTGCCTTTCCCTTCCAGAGCGTTTCCCTCTTCTTTGTTTATTTTGGCTTTCTCTATTTGCAAGTCTCTTCGGTGTCTAATTTCCACCCTGACACAAGGCGGAGAAGGTGGCCACTTACTTAGGCTCACTTGTTCAGTTGTGTTGTGGGGAGGGAGGAACACTGCAAAGAAATATCACTGGCATGTGTGGGGAGTGCTCCCAGTATATGGACCACACTGGGTTTGCCCCAGCTCACAGTGGCGTGTGCTTTCTGGGTCTACACTGCTTGGGCTCCAGGGTGCTCTGCAGGGCATTGTCCAAAGTGGGCCCAGGTCTAAGCCACTCAGGGTCATGCTCTCAGGTACTCCACAAGGGCACAGACTTGGTTGGGCCTGTGTTTTGTGTGTTTCCCAGGTTGGAGCAGCTCAGGCAACCAGGTGCTTTGGGAGCACACTATCCCAGATGGGCTGAGCATCTTAATCACCTCCCACCCCCAGTCCAGGCCGCTCGCTTTCCCAGGTGGGCCGCAAGAGCACCATCTCAAGTGTGCCATGTGTCTACTCTGGGGAGCTGATCTCATGTTGTGACCCTCCTGGCAGAATTCAACCGTTCAGCATCCCAGGAAGACGTGGTTAGAAACTGGGAGCCTGTTCACAGTTTGGTGGAGGATGCTGGTCTCTGGAGCTGAGAATACAGCAGCCCCTTACCTTCCGGCTCTGGCTATTGCACCCCTGCCTCTCTGCCTCTGGCAGGGAAGAGGTGTCTGTACGCAGTCGGCCAGCTCTCCTTTGGTATTCACTCAATCCTTGTTCTCTGAGTGGGCCAGGCTGCGAGTTAGAGCCTTTTGTGGGAAAGTTCTCTCTCTTCTTTTTTTCCTCTCTGGCAATCCCACAGTTTGGGTTGCTCACATTAGCTCCCTCAGATTGTCCTCAGGGCATTCAGGCCCAGTCCTTACCCTAGGGACCGATGATGCCGCCCACACCTCCCTGTCCAGCCCCGGCTCACTGGTAGCAGATGCGAGCATCTGGGGTACTTTGCTGGTAGGTGCAGTTAGGCGCCTATTCTGTGTTTTTTTTTTTCCTCCCAGTTATGTTGCCCTCTGAGATTCCAAAACTCCCCAAGGACTTGCCAGTGAGAGGGTTTCCTACTGTTTAGAAACTTCTCCTCCTTCACAACTCCCTCCTCAGGACAGGTCTTTGTCCCTAACTCTTTTGTCTCTCTTTTTGTCTTTTATATTTTGTCCTTCCTCCTTTTGAAGAGAATGGGCTGCCTTTCTGGGTGACTGGTATCCTCCGCCAGCATTCAGAAGTTGTTCTGTGGAAGTTGCTCAGCATTCAAATGATCTTTTGATAAATTTGTGGGGGAGAAAGTGGTCTCCTTGTCCTATTCCTCTGCCATCTTGGGACCACCCCCTTACCAGTGATTTTTTATTGTAATTCTCTTATAATGACTCAGACAGCACTCATGAACTACAGTAAACAATACATCAATACACATATTACTTTTGTCCAAAAAAATAAGCAACACATATGTTACACAGAAGATATTTATCAGTTGATAAACCGTTGATAATAAGAGCATACATTTTGGCAGAGATTAATATGTGGTGATTTAGGTTGGTCAGAGCTGATAAAGCCATGCTCTACTCACAGGCAGACTCTAAAGCTAATTGAGTTTTATCAAGTTGCCTCAGCAATGCTGGAGTACATCATGAAATACTTGAAAGCAGCTGTTACAACATATTTCAATTCCCTGGAAACCTCTTTGCACTCAAAAGGCCACATATCATCAGGGACTATTCTAGTCTGTATTCTAGTAACATATATACCTGGTTTACACACCCCAAACTTGACAAATGCATTTCTCATTAGCACAGGACTAACAACCAGTTAATGAAAACTAGAAATTATTAACCATACAGTACAGGACAATTTAATATTTGAGACCAAAATATACAGTAACAAAGGTCCCCTGTTGCAATTACCAGAAACATATGCACTGTCTGTAGAGAAATATTTACAAGGTCACAGGCTAGGTTACAGATGGACTGGCATAATATTACCATAGGATCAACTAAAATAGGTTTCTCTGCAGGGAATCTTGACAGCAGCATAGTTAAAAGCAACAACTCCTGTATATCCATTTAGTATAGCAATTTTGGTCATATATGAGACCTCTCAGAGTGACAAAAATGCAATGAATAGGCTTTTCCCAGTGCAAATGCGGAAATAGGCTTTCCTGATACTTCTGTAGTCAACAGTATAATATCAAGACAGTCTCAGTAAATGAAATTTCTGTCAGTTTTGGCTATGGGCTTAAGAGGTGTGGTCATTGTTATTCAGTATTTATGTTGGATTTTCTGAGTTCCATTTAGTACTTTGTTTTCCTTTGTCTTCTTGCAGTTATTTGCTGTTGCCGTGATTAAAGGTGGAGTTTACCTCACGTAGAGTTTGTATTTAATAAACAGCTTTCTTTGGAGGCGTGTTCATCTCCAATTTCTCATTATCATTCTGAGAAAATGTCTATTTATAGAGACATTTATAGGAGAAACCAATTTGATGAAAGGATTGTATAGTGTATCCACCTTAAGGAGGTCTGAGTAAGTGGAGCTTAGAGCACAGTTTAACATTAGTGTGCATCAGAATGATCTGTGAACTTGTTAAAATACAGATGCTCAAGACCTTCTCAGGCTTACTCAGTCAGGCTTGCTTCTGGGATGTGACCTAGCATGTATGTGTGGTGTGTGTGTGTGTGTGTGTGTGTGTGTGTGTGTGTGTGTGTGTGTGTGTGTATTTTTAATGAGCCACTATATAATTCTGAAATGTACTGGTTTTTGAGTACCAGTAGTTAGTGTGGAAATAAGGGCAGTCAGGGATCAGAGCTATTAGTCAGTGTCCTTTGCTTCCCACATTCAATTATCGAGAAGAGGTTTCTCTGCTCCTTGGGTATCAGGTATATGATGCCTCAGGAGAGACCCAAATAGTCTTCCTTCCTCATTCTCAGAACCAAGCTTGTCCCTCATGGAAGGGAATGAGGATCAAGCACCATGAGGAGTACCTTTAAAATACATCATCACTTAACTTTGAGCATCAGCTTTCAGATGAAAAAGGTATCTATTTGCATCTTTCAAAGAAAGAAGAAAGCTGTTCCTGAGTGTCATCACATTTCATAGAATTGTTTTTCTTTGACTTTTTGTTGAAATGCACTTGACATACATTATCTTGGTTTCAGGTGTGCTACATTCATGATGTGACATTTGCAAATAATATAAAATGCTCACTGTGATAAATCTTGAAACCATCTGTCCTATAAAGTTATTACAATATTACCAATTATATTCCTTATGATGTATATTATATCTACATGGATTATTTATTTTAAAGTGGGAGATTGGCACCTTTTAATTCCTTTCACCTATTGTACCCACCTCCCCTCTGGCAACCACCCATTTGTTCTCAGTACTATTCACAATAGCCAAGATATGGCTGTTGGGGATGTTGAAGTACATAAATATGTACCCCAGTGAATATTGGGGTACGTAAATATTTTCAAATGTGTTTTTGTTTACTTTGGGTAGATACAGAAAAATGAAAGGGCTGGGTTATGTGTTAGGAATATTTTTAATTTTTTGAGTAATCTCCGTACTGTTTTCCACAGTGGCTGCACCAGTGCCCACCGGCAGTGCACGAGGGTTCCCTTTCCACCACATCCTCGCCAGTACATGCTGCCTTTTGATAATAGACATTCTGACAGGTGTGAAGCGGCATCTCTTTGTGGTTTTGATTTGCATTTCCCTGATGATTAGTCATGTTGAGCATCTTTTCATATACCAGTTGGCCATCTGTATGTCCTCTATGGAAAAACATCTATTCAATTCTTTCCAGTTATTAATTGAGTTGTTTGATTTTCGATGTTGAATTGTATGAGTTCTTTGCATATTTTTTATATTGATCACTTATCAGGTATATGATTTGCAAATATCCTCTCCCATTCTTTAGGCTGCTTTTTCATTTTATTGCTAGTTTCCTTTATTATGCAAAAGCTTTTGTGTATGATATAGTCCCATTTGTTTATTTTTGCTTTTGTTTCCCTTGCCTGAGGAGGCAGATCAGATCATTTTATAATTTTTTGCCATCTTAACTATAATGTGTCTTGATTTAGATATCTTTCAGATTATCTTGTTTATGGTTCTTTATCTTCCCTGAACCTAGATGTCTGTTTCCTTTCCCACATTAGGGAAATTTTCAGCTATTATTTTTTTCAAATAAGTTCTCTGTTCTTTTTTCTACCTCTTCTCCTTCTGGCATCCCTATAGGGTGAATGTTAATATGCATGATGTAATCCCAAGGGTCTCTTAAACTACCTTCCTGTCTAAAACTTCTGTATCTTTTTCTGTTCAGCTTGGGTAATTTCCACTACTCCATCTTCCAGATCACTGGTTCATTCCTCTGCACCATCTAATCTGTTGATTCTTTTCTAGTGTGTTTTTTATTATGGTTGTATTCTGCAGCTCTGCTTAGTTCTTAGCCTTTTCCAAATTTGTTTAAATTCTCACTGTGTTTATTCATCCTTCTCCAAAATTTGTTGAACCCTTTGTGATCATTACCTTGAACTCTTCATTGGGAAGACTGTTTACTCCACTTTGTTAAGTTCTTTTATTGAGGGTTTTGTCTTGTACATTCATTTCTCTGTTTCTTTGTTATGGCTAATTTTCTGTGTCTATTTCTATGTATCAGGCAGGTCAATTATATTTTTCCATCCAGGAGATGTGGCCTTCGGTGGGAGCTGTTCCATGAGCCCAGCTATATCCTCCCCTCTGATCATCAGAGCTACATGCTCTAGTATACATAGCTTTGTGGGCTTCCTGCCCCCTTCAGCTGTGCAGGTGCTGACTACAGTGGGTGCCGTGGTGGGGAGGGCTGGACCCTACCCCATTGGCTGTGAGACCTTGCCTTGTGTGATAGCTATGAGCCTGCTGAGTTGGGGAAGGCAGATACCCACATGGCTGGGTATATGGGCCAAGAGATCATGGGCCCAAAGGGCTGGTATTGGTTGGTCTGCTGGTAGTCTGGGCTGGGTCCCTGCAAAGCTATATGTGTGGGCCCTGGGGAATGGAGAGGTTGGTGCTGGCCGGTTGGTGGGTGGATAAGCCTCTGATGCCAATATATTGGCTGGAGGGAGGTTCCCAAATAACGTTTGACTGTGTCATTATCTCTACAATAGAAAGAGCTCTCAAAATGAATCTCACCAATGTCTCCATCCCCAGGGAGCTTCTAGATTGCCTCCTGCCTCTCTGACTGCTTCTCCAAGATCAGTAAGTGGGTCTAACCCAGGCTTCTTTTCAACTGTTGCCTCTGAACTTGGACATAGAACATGTGAGATTTTGTTCACATTCTTTAACATCAGAGTTTTCTTTTCCCATAGTACTCCAGCCATCCTGAATGTAAACTCTGGTGGTTTTCTGACCCAGATACTCTTGGGGCACATCTTCCCAGTGCAAGACCCCTAGGATGGGGAGGCTGCTGTGGGGCGCTGACAGCTCACTCCTTGGGGAGGACCTCTGCAATTGCAGCATTTCTCCCATTTGTGGGTCACCAGCCTGGGTTCTGAGTCCTGATTGTGCTGTGTCTCCACCTCTCATATCCATTTTATTCCTTCTTCATGTTTTTAGATGTGGAAAATCTCTAGTAGTAGTTTTCAGTCGTTCTCATAGACAGTTGCTCTGAAAATTGTAATTTTGGTGTGTCAGTGGGAGGAGGTGAGTTCAGGGTCTTCCTACCCAGCCATCTTGGCTATACCACATTTCATAAAATTTAAAATTGAGCTACCTCACAGTATGACTTACGACCTTCCAAAAATTATAGTCAAATCTTTCTATGTTTCTCACAAATGTCTTATAACAAACTCTACAGTAGAGCAGGGCTTCCCTGCTGGCTCAGCAGTAAACAATCTGCCTACCAATGCAGGAGACACAGGTTCAATCCCTGGGTCAGAGAGTTCCCCTGCAGGAAGAAATGGAAACCCACTCTAGTATTCCTGCCTGGAAAATCCCATAGACAGAGGAGCCTGGCAGGCTACAGTCCATGGGGTCACAGAGTTGAACACAATTGAGTACACACACATGCATACACAATAGAGCAGGTGGTATTAAACATTCTGCAGCATGAAAGGAACAAATTTCCTCATCTAGCCCTGCAGATTTCTCATTCTTATAAATAGTCATTTTGGGGATTTCAATCAGATGAGCTACCATCTTTCAAACTGTGGTTTGAAAGAAGCTTAAGATACATTATTTTATAAGGCACAAGAAACCAATTTATTTTCTCTCTCTCTCGCTGACTATAAGTTTGCTTTCTAGTTGTTGATTAAGAATGATAACTCCAATCTCTCATATCTGAAGACACATAGGATTTGGTCAAAGGAAACAACTAACACCTCCACTGTCTCTGACAGCATCACGTGGTAGCTTCAGGATGTTTATGATAATTTACAAGCTACAGGCTTTATAGTGATTGTGGATCTAAGATCTGATATTAGTTTGGCTCTCTGCAGAAGTAGTGGCTGCAAATGGATTCTGCCTTCACTATATTGTGTGAAACGTATAGCTCCAACCCAGTTGCTTCATTAATATCCTAGATCACAGATGACATAACAGTGTTCTGCTGGAAATGAGCATAGGATTGAACTTTTGAGAGCATGCATTTTTGTTTCTAAGCAAATATTACCATTAGAGATTTATAAGGTATGAAGACAGCATTAAGAAAGTTATCCTAGATATTTTTGCAAGTGCCTAGGCATGTAGATTAAGTTTTGTTCTTTGTCTCAGGTTGTTCAGGTTGTCTCAGGTTGTTCTTTGTCTCTTCACAGGTTGCCTGTTGTCTCAAACAAATGAATGAGAGGTATATTTGCATTTTCCAGATTAAAACTCAAGTCAATAACAGCTTTGGCTAGATACTGGCACAAGATGGCTAGTCAGATATCAAGTTCAGTGGGCAAGCATGCCAGGTTAGTAATGGGAACATGAAGCCAAGAGGTAAATTGTTTCCAAGACCTTGGAGGCTTCAGGGGAGGGACGCATAAAGAATGACCAGGGTGAGTAACAGCATTCCACAAGGAGTAACAAAAGTCATTTCAAAAGACTATAGGAATACAAAGTCCAGACTGCATTGCTATGTCAGATGCTAGAGAGTATAGCTGGATACCAAAGATAAGAGTCAAGGTCAGGTGGGGAAGATAAGATAGATTTTACCAAATGATTTTCTTGCTGTCTCTTCTAGATTTCCTTTGGCTTGTTGTCAGTGATAAAGCTCTTGTTCTGGATGATGTCTTAAAGACACCAAATAATTCTCCAATCCTGCTTTAACATCTCACCACAAGGCACAAAGAATAAAACATAGAGTGTGGATTCAGGCAGTTATCATTTTTAAGTTTTATTTTTAAAACTGGCTCTCCACTTTGCATAACGCAGGTGGACAATTTTTATATGCAAAGCTCTGAGGAAGATAAACTCCAGATAAAATTCTACTTTGCCTTAACTGTTATGGAAACTAGTTTATATAAAAATCCCATCATATGGCTGAAAGGTTTTACTATTACTATCATATTCAAATGTTGAAAAGTCAGAGGGATTAGATGGGAATATCATTAGAATAAGAGTCAGATGACTGGGATTCTAATCTCAGCTAAATAAAAGTGTAAACTTAGGCAAACATTTAATCTTTTATATTAAAAATTTTTTGGAGTATAGATGATTGACAACATTGAGTTAGTTTCAGGTGTACATCAGTGAATCTGCTATACATATATATCCACTCTTTTTTTATGGATAATTTTCTTGATGCTATCTTCATACCTTGCAAATCTCTAGTGGTAATATTTGCTTAGAAATAAAGCTGCATGCTCTCAAAGTCCCAATCCTATTTTTTACAAAAAAAATAGGCCATTACAGAGTGTTGATTAGAGTTCCCTGTACTACACAGCAGGTTCTTATTAGTTATCTATTTTATACAGAGTAATGTGTATATGTCAGTCTCAACCATTTAACTGTTTTAGACTTTAGCTTCCTCATTTACTGAAAGATGCTAATCATTCATTCATTGCCTAGAAGATTTTAGTGAGATGAAACTGTGATAATGCACATAAATAACTTCCTATCTTTCAAAGTCATTGTAATAGGTGGTAACTTTAAGTTGTTAAGAACCACAAAAAGTTAGGACTGACATTTATACTGTCATTTTATAAATACTCTTACAGCATCATAAGGACCCCATAGTTCTACGTGGATGAATGAGTAAGCAGATTCCCCTGCCCTGTGGTAACTTACTTTCATGTAGGGAAGAGAATCATGTGTAGTGATAGCTCCTGCTTGCCTCCCAAGAATCCACTTCTCCATCTGCCTTCCTGTGTGGTTCTGACTTTTCAGTCTGAATGGTTATGCGATTACTGCCTCCGCCGGTTATTATTATTGGCTTAGATCTATCTAAGGATTGGTTTTGTTGTTCAGTTGCTCAGTTGTGTCTGACTCTTTGCCACCCTGTGGACTGTGGGATTTGGTAACCAAACTGAGGCTCATCTAATCAAAGTGGATCTCAGACATTTTGCTTGGAGTGTTGGAATGTAGACTCTTCCTTGCTAGGCTTATGCTCAGAAGATGAGAAGGCTGGTACAGCTGCAACCACAGAGGCAGAGCCAAGAGCTACTTTGCAACCAGCCAAAGAGATGCAAATCCTAGAGAGGGAACCCAGAGACATCATTTAGGTTCATGATAAGAGCCTTGCCATTCTCTCTCATTTTCCTAGAGATTTCGATACAAAAAGCCTGTAATCTGGGACCTCCCAGACATTTTTAAAAGTCTCTCAGAATGATCTCATTTGCATCTGGATTTGATTATTAAGGGATGGAACCAAGAGCACTTGTAGTTTTCACTACAGAATGAAGGGTTTCTTTTGGGCATGCAGTTCTAGAAAACAGATCTGTTCATAAATCTTTGTTTCTTTGAAATGAATTTGTTCTCTTGACACACTATACTTGCACATGTGTTTACAGTTCCTCTGCTCACTAATTTCACTATTTACCTAGTAATGATTGCACTTTTATGTGCTTAGTCACTCAGTTGTGTCCAGCTCACTGAGACCCTTTGGACTGTAGCCTGCCAGGCTCCTCTGTCCATGAGATTTTCGGGAAAGATTACTGGAGTGGCTTGCCATTTCCTCCTCCAGAGGATCTTCCCAACCCTGGGATCTAGTAATGATTGCTTAGTGCTAAGTGTAACCATGAGTGGGAGAAGGAAGGAGGAAGGGGTGTGTTCCTTACTAGTTTGTGATAGGTAGATCTAGGTAACTTAGTGCGTGGTATTGGAGTGCTCCTGTTGGTACTGTGTGAGACTGATTGTAATCTACCATTATACATGTAAAAATGATGGGTATAAATGTAGTGAGCGAACTTCTCTATGAGGTAAATGAGGCTTCCTAGGTAGAAAGAGGATGCAGTCACTTCCAGTTGAGGGGAGGTGGGGGTGGAGTGTCTGGGAAGACTTTAACAAAGGAAGAAGAACTTGCAGTGACCTTGAAAAACAGACTTTGGATGGAGAAGGAAAGTCATAAACACAGCAAAGAGGTGGGGAAAAGCATGTTTGGGGGACAGTCCACAGACTGGCTGGACAGTTTCAGCTAAAGGTGTAGGGAATAGCCATGCTTATCTCCCCAGTGTAGAATGCTGTTACACAATTCTATGCTTGTTCTTTCATGAAAATGAGGTTTGTAAAATGCTTTTTATATGCTGTTGACACCTCATCTGTTCACGTGGGCAGCAGCCTTATATCTGAAAGCAGTGTGGCTGTAATGTAGCAATGCTGGTGCCCTATTAAGTTTGCTGAAAAGGAGTTCTACCTGTCATGGATAGTTAGCCGCTTTGGCCCGCTCTTAAATCAACATTTAAATAAGGAAACCAGGAGACCCAAGGGACAAAAAGTCCTTGCCGCAGTGTGTATCTAAGGGTTTTCCTTAAAAGAAGTGAAAAAAAATAAATAAATAAGTGTTGAAAACTTAGGAGGGTTAAAGAAGAGTGCAAAGTATTTGCTTTTTTGCATGCTGTTCTTGGACCCAGGCCATTTTCACAGTACCCAGCAATATTTTCATGTTTTCCCTAATTTATTGGTGATTTCATTTCATGACCTTTAATCCAGGAAATGCCACATAAGAAACACACTGAGGAAACATTCCTATCATAAATTTTAAGCATGCAAAAAAATGGTCCTCCCTGGGTACTCCAAGTATCCTGAAAATCTTGTTCCAGTGCTGATCACAGAAAATCATGAGACCTTCCAAAGGCATAGGAGAGAACATTTTCCCTCATTTGATCTGATTACACCTATTATAATGTTTCAATTAAGACATATTTATAATATAATGCATTTGTCTTTAATGTAATATGACTTAATAGCTCCTTTAGCTATCTCAGGAACAAATGTTCATTCCATAGGACCAGCGAGGCTGTCCCAGGTTTCTTCCTCAAATGGAATTTTTTGCTTAGCACATTAAGTATACACAGCTCTGATATCTTTGATACCTGGTACCACTTTGATCTGCTTTCTTCCTGTCCTTTATGCCCCACCTAGCATTTCAACTGATGTTTGTTCCCATCTAGAGTTTCCTTTAATTTTGGCTCCTGGAGTCGTGCTTCCTGGTTTCTTATCTAATCCGGTCCTTTCTGTGACTTAGCCTCACTCCCAGATTCCAAGTTACCTGCTTTGGTCCCTACTGTGGCTCACCTGTTGAGTTGGGTCTCTCGTCTGCCCCTTTCTGTGGAACTCTCTGCTTCTGCCACATTTTACAGATGACAGATCTGCTGCCTCCTGATGGAATGTCAACTCTAATTTAGCCTTTTCAGATAGAGGAAGATCTAATGCCTCTGGTTCTGGCACATATTCATTTTTTCCTTTCATCTAGGTTTTATCAACATTAAATATCATGAAGGACATTTTTTTTTTAAATAAAACAAAACTTCTAGACATAATCTTCCCGGAGCATACCCACATGGAGGAAAGCAGACAACCTCATACAACCTTAGGATCTTTGTTTCTTTATCACAAGATATAATTTGGAGTTATAGTTGCCACATCATTAAAATGTATTATGCAGTAAAGTTTAATGGTACTATTACAAAAATTCATCTACATATTCAAAAATAATTCTTGAATTATCAGGGGTTTGTTTAGTTAAGATGCTCACTATCAGTTTTGGTTACCCACGATGGTGATATAGGTTTTCCTGACTTTTCTTCCCTCCCAAGAAGAAAAACTAACATTTATTCAATGTTAGTGAACATGGGGGTAGAGGTGAAGCACACCCATGCACCTCAGAGACCAAGACAGTCTGCATTAAAAGGTAAGAAAATTAGCTCCATGTCAGCTGTGTTGTCCTATCCCAAAACAGGCTAGCATAGGATCTGCGGAGAGATGTCTTCGGAGCCTGCATTTGCCCCAGTGGTGAAAGAGAACCCAAGGTGGGCAGCCAGATTCCCCCAGCATTGCAAGTCAATTTCTGGGAGTCCCTACTCTCACCATGGGTATTACAGGAAGATCTGAGAATCCAGTCTCTGGGAATCTGACTGGAATAGAGAAGTGGGGAGGGGCTTGCAGAAACCAGCAGAGGAATCTTGGCCAACCAAGTTCATGCTGACAGCGCCATGTAGTCATCCCAACTAGTGGCTTTGCTTGTCTGCAGAACCAAGTCAGAAGTGTACTCCGATCAAGGAACTTGACTGGGTGCAGATTTACCTGATCTAGACCCTCAAGAGAGGAGTTTTGCCCAGTTTTCCATGCCTAGGCAAGGTGCTGAGTCACTGCCCCACCCACTGTGACCGTGGAGAGTGCCATCTAGCCCTGTCTGCCTGGAAGGGCTGGTAATAACTCCAATGTGGCCCATTGGCACTTGAGTGGAGACGAGAGCAGACAGAGCTCATGGTTTGCAAGGCCAAGCCAGTGGTCCTGTTCAGCCAGGGAACTTGTGGTATAGGTCAGCTTAAGACAGCAAATGGAGCTTTCCTGGTTCTAGAACTGCTGCTACTGCTGCAGTCAGGCAGGAAATCTCATGTGTAGTGGTGCTCTTTGTTGAACACAGCCTTAAAGCTATCCAACCAGGGAACCTAACCAGAGCACATGGGAAGATTTACAGGCCATTCAACAGCCCTGTGTGCAATGGCACTTACACAGCACAGGCTATGGCTTCCCCAGTCAGTAGAGCAAAATCAGTGGACTCACCTGACCAGGGAATTCAGTGCATACTCAAGCATGATTTGGGCCCCCTAGACAACGGACTGCCTAGACCCTTGGCCTTGGTCTGCTGTCTTATCAAATCAGAGAAGTGAAGTTGCACAGTTGTGTCTGACTCTTTGCGATCCTATGGACTGTAGCCTACCAGGCTCCTCCGTTAATTGAATTTTCCAGGCAAGAGTACTGGAGTGGGTGGCCATTTTCTTCTCCAGGGGTTCTTCCCAACCCAGGGATCGAACCCAGGTCTCCTGCATTGCAGGCAGATGCTTTAGCATCTGAGCCACCAAGGAAGCCCTGAAGCTGCTTCTATTAATGAATATAGAACTCAATCCTGACTATCTTTATAAGCCTGACTTGAGACTTCAGGCAGTATGTAAAACGTATGAAGAACTCATACAACTCAATAGCAAAAATTTCATAACTCAATTTTAAAAACAGAACAGACTTTTAGACTCTGTGGGAGAAGGCAAGGGTGGGATGTTCTGAGAGAACAGCACTGAAACAAGTATACTATCAAGGGTGAAACAGATTGCCAGCCCAAGTTGGATGCATGAGACAAGTGCTCAGGGCTGGTGCACTGGGAAGACCCAGAGGGATGGGATGGAGAGGGAGGCAGGAGAGGGGATCGGGATGGGAGACACATGTAAATCCATGGCTAATTCATGTCAATGTATGGCAAAAATCACTACAATAAAATAAAAAAGAAAATTATTAAAAAAAAAATGGATAACCTAACCTAAATAGATATTACCTAAAGGAGATATAAAAAAGACAAACAAGTGCCTGAAGAGATGTTCAATATCACTAATCATTAGGAAAATACAAATTAAGACTGCAATGAGGTATCAACCATTTCAAGCCTATTTAAAATGGTCATCATCAAAAAGATAAGAGATAAAAAATTCAGGCTTGGATGAGGAAAGAAGGAAACCTCCATGCACTGTTGATGGGATTATAAATTGGTACAACCACTATGGAAAACAGTATGGAGGATCCTTAAAAAATTTTAAAATAGAATTACCATATGATCCAGCAATTCTGCTTCTAAGAATGTATTCAAGGGTATTAAAAATTCTAACTTGAAAAGATATCTGTACCTTACCACCTGTGTTCATAGCAGCATCATTTACAATATCCAAGGCATGAAAACAACTGAAGAATGCAAGGATGGTTGAGTGGATTAAAAAGTTGTGGGTATATATGTGTGCATGCACACACTCACACACACACACACACACACCTATAATGGAATATTATTCAGCCATAAAAAATGAGGAAATCCTACCATTTTTGACAATGTGGATAGACATTGAAGGCATTATGCTGAGTGAAATAAATCAGAGAAAGAAAAATACTGTATAATCTCACTTATGTGTAGGATCTAAGAGAATGAAACAAACAAAAACATCAAACTTATAGAAAAAAATATCAGACTGGAGTTACCAGAGGTGGTGAGTAGGCCAAGGGAGAGTTAGAGGAAAGCGACTAAAGGGTACATACTTCCAGTTGTAAGGCAAATAGTTCTAGGGATGTAATATATAACATGATGACTGTAGCTAACACAGCTGTGTAATATGTAGGAAATTTAAGACAGTAAATCCTAAGAAATCTCATCACAAGAACATTTTTTTCTTTTTTTCTTTTCTTTTTACTGTGTAGATATGAAAATATGAAAGTTAGCTGAACCTGTTGTAATCATTTCACAATATATGTAAATCAAGTGATCATGCTGTATACCCTAAACTTATACAATGATGTGTGTTGATTATTTCTCCATAAAAATGATGCTTTTATATGTATAAAAGATGCTCAAATTATATTGCAAGTATCTGTATTTTTATAAATGTAAGTGATTCTATGTGCAGCCCAGTATACTACTCTTGAATGTGTTTTGAACCATTTATGGACCTTGTTAAAATGTAGGCTCTGATTCAGGTCTCAGTTAGAGCCTGGTTAGAGACTAAGAGTCTATATTTTTAACAAGCCTCCAGGTGTTGCAAATGCTGCTGATACTTTGGTTAGCAAAGCTCTAGACAGTGACTTCATCTGTATTTTTAGAATTGTACATAAACAGCTTCTAATACACAGTCTGTATATACTAATTGAAGGAAGGAGTGAAAGAAAAAAAAAATCAAAGGTTGACAATTTGGGGAAGTTAATGGTTTATTAATTTAAAAACATAGAACCCTAGAAAATGAATATAGACATAGGTCATTGTCGAAAGTTCATTCACTGTGAAAATGT
Organism: Cervus canadensis; assembly: GCF_019320065.1. NCBI lineage: Eukaryota > Metazoa > Chordata > Mammalia > Artiodactyla > Cervidae > Cervus > Cervus canadensis. The sequence continues at coordinate 49,002,103 of NC_057405.1, forward strand.
ATTCAACTTTTTAAAAGATGCTATGTCATGATTCTGATATATTTAGCTAGAGTCAGCATGTATGCATTGAGACCAACTGTATATGAGAGACTGTGCTCAGTGATACAAGGATGACAAATGAATTAAACAGTCATGTCTGTAAAAAGGTTATTCTGTACAGCAGGTCACAAAAACTAACATTGTTTAAGAAATGACACATAATTTGATTTTCATATCATCTATTCCTAGAATGATCCAGCTATTGTAGATGCTGTTATATTCACTTACTCAGTGTCTCAGACAGTTTTATCCTGAAGCTGGATGCTTGTTGAGAAAGAAAAGGCAAGACTTTTCTGTAGGGTAGAACCATTTAATGGCATAAAATAAGCCATGTCTTATTTTAAAAAATGATAATGACAATGATGACAGTAATAGTAAATCTAATACAGATAGTAAAAACTAGCATTTAGTGAGCACATAGAATATACTAAGAACTTAACAAGACTATTTTCTTTACTACTCCTAACATTCCTGTGGGGTAAATACTATAAACTTCCTAGTTCATGTATGAGAAACCAAGACTCAGGAAGAGTCACATGGTTTAGTACATGATAGACTCAGAATATGAAAACATGCAGTCTGGATTCTCTGGACTTCATTCTCTTAACTCTGAACATATACTGCTGTAAGAAAGGCATAAGCAAATATGCTGGAGATTCCAAGGAAAGGGGGCCATATTTGAGTGAATGTACGGGCTTTCCAGGTGGTGCTAGTGGTAAAGAACCTGCTTGCCAATGCAGGAGACGTAAGAGATGTGGGTGCAATCCCTGGGTCAGGAAGATCCCCTGGAAGAGGGCATGGCAATCCACTCCAGTATTCTTGCCTGGAGAATCTCATGGATAGAAGAGCCTGGTGGGCTACACTCCATGGTGTCACAAAGAGTCAGACATGACTGAGTGGGTAATACTTTCACAACTTTCACATTAAACCTTGAAAGATAATGAGATTTCAGTAGGTGGAATAAGGTGGGATGACAATCTAGGGAAATGAAACAGCTTGGAAAAATGCTCTGAGACTAAAAAGACCATGACTTTGAAGTTTTAATCTTGGGTGAACAAGAAAATGATGGTACAACAATAACACTAACAGGAAATTAATAGGAAAATGAAGTTTTTTCAGTTTATTTATCAATAGATCACATCAATCATTACAGAATTGGAAGCAATGTTCTTGAATTATAGGGGAAAAAAAAAGCCAGGCTGAAAATACTAATTTGAAAATTGGTCACATATTTAAAAAGAAACTACTTGAATGAACACTTTGTCTTCTGAGTGGAAATAATTAGACAAGAGATGGCAAAATGGCAAATGCTTTCATGTGCCTCATGACACAAAATGCTTACTTTTGAGGCAATTTTGGCCATTTAATATTTTAAATTTTACCCCCAATAAAATAGAATTACATTGAGGAGAATATATATAATTGTTAAAATTTAGCCAAAAATTACTTCTCTGATGTCTTTATTTATTCAAACTTAACTGGAATCATTCACTACTTGAAGGACATGCAATAATTAGATAAGATGAATGAGTGCTTTGGTTTTATTCTTAAATCCATGATGTATTAATAAACTTAACTGAAATGTTGATCAAGAAGGATGACATGCCTTGTTACACATTGTCAATGTGAACCAAGAGCCAGAATGGCAGGGTGGTTAAGAGCTCTGTGATTTGTGAGATTTGTGAGATTATCAGGGTCCTCCTCTAGAAAATGAGAGTGATAATAATAATAATAATAATCATAGTACCTACCTTTTAGATATTTGGGGGAGAATAGTTAAAAGAAGACATGTAAATTTACTGGAATGATATCTGGCATAGAATAATGGTATAATAATAATATTTGTTATCTATCAAGGATTATTTTCAATAAGAAATTAAGAAATGTTAGATATTATTATTACTGTCAATAACTCTTACAGTAGTATTATTTTTACAGGGACTATATCCTGTTAAACATTCATACATTATCTGAAAGAGATGGCCATGTCAGTTGCATATGCTTTTTTTGTTTCCTATTCTCTTCAGCTTTAAATCATTTAATATTTTCAATACTGTAGTAGTATCAAAGTTGATATTTAAAGATGAGTACTAAAAGTTATAGCAGAGTAGACATTTTCCCCAGAGGTAGAGTACATGTTCACAGTTGAAGTGATAAAACACTTTTTGGTGTTTTGAGTGACATAAGATGACATGAGACCATGTGAATCATAAATTCAGTTCTGTTGTAAGAATTGTGAATATATTTTTTAAAAATTCTGAATAAATTGTTCTTCTCAAAATCTGTCCTATTCTAACTCTTGGGGAAAAATTGAGAGAAGTCTAGACACTTTTTGCACACTTCCTATTATTATTGTCCACAACTGACCTGTGTCTCAAGTTCCTGAAGCATGGTATGGATAAAACTTTAATCACCCAATACTATTCTATTGGTGAAATTTTATAATTTGCATTCTTATATTTTTTATAGAAATAGCATTTGTTTCCTAGAATTCAAGTACTTTCTTTTTTTTTAACCATTATCTGTTTGCATTACTGTTCTTTTAGTTACTGATATTTCAAAATGCCTTTAATTTCATAAGTAAAGGATTATTACTTCATGTAGGAAGAAAGATCACTGAGACCAGTTTTTTTTCCCCCACAAGAATCTATGGTACTCACAGAATTAGGGAGCCACTTATATAAGAAAAAATTTGTGTCCATGATTAAAACATAATTTTTTTCCTGTGAATATAACCTAAATAGTCAAACTTATATATGTATAGAGACAAATGCACTATTTGTTGTTACTGGTCAGTCACCCAGTCTGTCCAACTCTTTTAACCCCATGGACTGCAGCATGCCAGGCCTCTCTCTCCCTCATCATCTCCTGAAGTTTGCCCAAGTTCATGTCCATTGCGCTGGTGATGCCATCCAGCCATCTCATCCTCTGATGCCCTCTTCTCCTTCTGCCCTCAATCTTTCCCAGCATCAGGGACTTTTCCAGTGAGTCAGCTGTTCTCATCAGATGGACAAAATACTGGAGTTTCAGCTTAAGCATCAGTCCTTCCAACAAGTATTCAGGGTTGATTTCCCTTAAGGTTGTCTGGTTTGATCTCCTTGCTGTCCAAAGGGACTCAGAGGATTTTTCTCCAGCACCACAGTTCGAAGGCATCAATTCTTCAGTGCTCTGCCTTCTTTACAGACCAGTTCTCATGACCATGTATGACCTCTAGGATGACCATAGTCTTGACTATATGGATCTTTGTCAGCAGAGTAATGTCTCTATTTTTCAACACACTGTCTAGGTTTGTCATCACTTTCCTGCCAAGAAGCAAATATCTTCTGATTTCATGGCTGCAATCACTATCCACAGTGATTTTAGAGCCCAAGAAGAGGAAATCTGTCACTACTTCCACCTTTTCCTTCTTTATTTACCATAAAGTAATGGGACCAGATGCCATGATCTTAGTTATTTTAATATTTAGTTTTAAGCCAGCTCTTTCACTCTCTTCACCCTCATCAAGGGGCTCTTTATTTCCTCTTCACTTTCTGCCATTAGAGTGGTATCATCCTCATATATGAGGTTGTTGATGTTTCTCCCGCCTATCTTGATTCCTGCTTGTAACTGTCCAGTCCAGCATTTCTCATGATGTGCTCAGCATGTAAATTAAACAAACAGGGTGACAGCAGACAGCTGTGTCGTACTCCTTTCTCAACCGTGAACCAATAAGTTGTTCCATACGGGATTCTAACTGTTGCTTCTTGACCCGCATACAGGTTTCTCAGGAGACAGGTAAGATGGGCTGGTATTCCCATCTCTTTTAGAACTTTCCACAGTTTATTATTATCCACACTGTCAAAGGCTTTGGCGTAGTCAGTAAAACAGATATAGATGTTTTTTCTGGAATTCCCTGTCTTTTGCTATGATCTAGTGAATGTTGGCAATTTGATCTTTGGTTCTGCTTCCCTTTCTACACCCAGCTTGGGCATCTAGAAGTTCTTGGTTTGCATAATGCTGAAGCCTAGCATGCAAGATTTTAAGCATGGCCTTACAAGCATGGGAGATGAGTGCAATTATCCAATAACTAGCATGTTCTTTAGTATTACCCTTCTTGGGGATTGGGATGAGGATTAACCTTTTCCAGTCCTGTGGAAAGACTTCTGGGTCTTCCAGATTTGCTGACGTGTTGAATGCAACACCTTGATGGCATCATCCTTTAGGGTTTTGAATAGCTCTACTGGAATTCCATCACATCCACTAGCTTTATTAACAACAGTGCTTCCTAAGGCCCACTTGCCTTCACTTTCCAGAATGTCTGGCTCTGGGTGGCTGACCACACCATTGTAGTAATCTGGTTCATTTGGACATTTTTTTTTTTTTTTTTAATTTTTTTATTAGTTGGAGGCTAATTACTTCACAACATTTCAGTGGGTTTTGTCATACATTGATATGAATCAGCCATAGATTTACACTTATTCCCCATCCCGATCCCCCCTCCCACCTCCCTCTTCACCCGACTCCTCTGGGTCTTCCCAGTGCACCAGGCCCGAGCACTTGTCTCATGCATCCCACCTGGGCTGGTGATCTGTTTCACCATAGATAGTATACATGCTGTTCTTTTGAAACATCCCACCCTCACATTCTCCCACAGAGTTCAAAAGTCTGTTCTTCCATGTATTTTTTCTAGCTCTTCTTGATTGCTTCTGCTAGGTCTCTACCATTTGTGTCCTTTATTGTGCCCATCTTTGGGCAAAATGTTGCCTTGATATCACCAGTTTTCTTGAAGAGACCTCTAGCCTTTCCTCTTCTATTGTTTTGTTTTTCCTAGTTTTATGCACTATTCATTGAAGAAGGCCTTCTTGTCTCTCCTTGCTCTTCTTTGGAAATTTGTGCTTATTTGGACATAACTTTCACTTTCTCCCTTTTCATTTCTCTTCTTTCTTTAGCTATTTGGAAGACCTCCTCAGATAACTGCTTTGCCTTCTTGCTTTTCCTTTTCTTTGGGATAGTTTTGTTTGCTGCCTTCTATGCAGTATTACAGACCTCCATCCATAGTTATTCAGGCACACTGTTTACAAGTTCTAATCCCTTGAGTCTATTCATTACCTCCATTGAATATTCATAAGAAAGAAAATGAAGTTGCTCAGTCATGTCCAACTCTTTGCAACCCCATGGATTGTACCCTATGAGGCTCCTCTATCCATGGGATTTTCCAGGCAGGAGTACTGGAGTGTGTTACCATTTCTTTCTCCATGGGATTTTCCCAACCCAGGGACAGAACCCGGGTCTCCCGCATTGCAGGCAGACACTTTACTGTCTGAGCTACCAAGGAAGCTGTAGGGGCTTTGATTTGCATCATACCTGGCTGGCCTAGTGGTTCCCCCGGCCCCCCCCCCACCCCGCTTTCTTGATTTAAGCCTGAGTTTTGCAATGAGAAGCTGATGATCTGTGCCACAGTCAGCTCCAGGTCTTGTTTTTGCTGACTCTATACAGCTTCTTCATCTTTGGCTTCACAGAATATAATCAATTTGATTTTGGTATTGGCCAATTGGTGATGTCCATGTATAAAGTCATCTCTTGTGTTGTTCAAAAAGAGTATTTGCTATGACAAATGAATTGTCTTGGCAGAATTCAGGTAGCCTTTGCCCCACTTCATTTTGTTCTCCAAGGCCAAACTCACCTGTTACTCTGGGTATCTCTTGACTTCCTACTTTTGCATTCCAATCCCCTATGAAGAAAAGGATATCTTTTATTGTGCTAGTTCTGGAAGTTCTTGTAGGTCTTCATAAAACCATTCAACTTCAGCTTCTTTGGCATTTGTCTTTGGGGCATAGACTTGGATTAGTGTGATGTTGAGTGCCTTGCCTTGGTAATGAACCAAGATCATTGCTTCATTTTTGAGGTACAATACAGTACCATTCCCATCTGTTTTAGTTCACTGATTCCTAGTGCACTTTATTTGTTATTAATACATTTTCAGGTTTTATTCCAACTATGTGGACATTGTTTTAAGACTGCAATTGATATTTCTAAAAGTTTAGTAGATTTACTGCAGCTTAAAAAGTAAATTTGGTTAAATATTTGAGGGAAAATTAGATTATCCTGTTCATAGGTTCAAGACAATTATAGTAGAAACACCAATAATTCAAATTCCCCAAAAGGTCAAGAAGTTAATACAAATATATTAAAAGGCCTGATGTAAATCAATGGGCAGCATAGGGCATTGATGGCAGCTTGCATGCCACACCTAATAACATTATAGAAACACTTCAGTAACTAAGTAAGTGAAAGTCCCTCAGTCATACCTGACTCTTTGAGACCCCATGGACTATACAGTCCTTGGAATTCTCCAGGCTGGAATACTGAAGTGGGTAGCTGTTCCCTTCTCCAGGGAAACATCCCAACCCAGGAGTTGAACCAGGGTCTCCTGCATTGCAGGTGGATTCTTTACCATCTGAGTTACCAGAGAAGCCCTTGAAGCCAAGCAAACTACCTATGGTCTGGCTACATTTTTATTCTCTGTCTTGTAATTTGCTGCCACTTATTTTAGGGGATTTGATTTATGCTAATTTTAAATATCATTTCTTAGCTTCACTGATCCACATCTGTTTGCCTAAGTTCTATTCTAGAACTGGAATAAAAATTTATATAATTAAGTTATATTAGATATTTCAAAGACAATGATAATTTGAATTAATTCAAGGACTATATGTTGGGTATAAATTATATGCCATTTATTAATATAATCTGCTGAGCACGACATAGAGGAATACAACTTGGGATAATTCAATAATAAGCTTCAGATTGGTGAGAAGAGAGTTAATTTATTCTTTCCTCTTCTTACTCACCTGAATGGTTTAACCTGGTTACACATATACCTTTGTCACTTCTTTGATTTTCGAGAGTGCAAATTATGTTCCTAACTTTAAAGACTGTGTGGAGGAGAGCAATGAGAAGCAGCAGCAAAAATAAATAAATAAATAAATAAAACCGCTTTCTTGCTAATGAGAAATTCTGTGTATATGAAAGACACAATGTGATGAGGGCTCTGATAGACTCACTGGTACCAAGGGGAGGAGGTAAGTGTCTAATGGAGGGGGTGGCTGTGTGTTTATTATCTCTTTCTGAAGAGTGGAGAAAGGGAAATTCTAGGTAGAGGCAATAACAGGCATAAAGGGTCGAAGATATCCAAAGCAGAGTTCAGTTATAAATTATGTGCCTATTTCCTGCTTCCAAAAATCATGGTCAAGAGCATGAGGCTGCAAAAAAATAAAATGAAATTGGCATTATCCTTAATAACTCAAACAACATGTTTGATATATATTCACTTATTTAAAAGAATTAAGTAAATCAGCCACTGAACAGTGTATAATAAAAAAACAGGTTCATGAACACTTTCCTTTCTGAATCATTTGCACTGAAGCCTTACATTGCCTTAAGCCTCATGTCTCAATTGTTTTGCTTATATTTTTGTTGCTGAGAAGCTTACCCAGTGCTTCTGACACCTGTGGCCAAGAAATATTTTATGATGCCTATGGCCAAGAGATATTTTATGTGTATTTTTGATGATGATAACCCATTGCAAGGCAGCTTGAGGAAAGAACAAATTTATTAGATAAAAATGAAATGATACTTGAAATTCAGAACTCATTGACACCCAGTAAATACCAACTCATTGTGGACCGTATAGGACTCTGCCACAGTATAGCATAGGGAGCACAGTAAGTGATAGCAAGTAACCTTCCCCTGAGCCCACTACTTTACTGCATATTAATTAATTTACATATTAATCACTTTCCTCCTGTTGTCTTTCCAAATAACTCTCCCATTCCCATCACTCCACATCTTATCTGCAATATAAAGAGAAGACTACTGTGTACTCTGTAGGATATTGAAAAGGATAAAAGATAATACATGTAAATCAGTACCGTGAGCTCATAGACATTAGAAGGATAAATATTGCTGGTACAGTGGGTAATGGTGTGGGCTGCATCACCTAACCTTGAATTCTATCATTGGCTTCCTGGTTGATCTTCTGGTACCCAGAATCTGCAATCACATTCTGCTGCTCATTTCTTAAATGTCTGATCTTAGAATGTCTTTCAGAACATCTGTTTGATGCATGCCTTTTTCCCACAGTGAGAGCAATAAGTACAAGATTCTTTGAACTAATAGTAAGGCATTTTTACCTTTTAAGTCATTCTATACAGTGTTTAAACAAATTGTTATATAGCTCTCCCTTTGAGCAAATTTTCTCTCCCTACAATTTCTACTCATTGATCTTAGATCTTCTCTCTACCCAAAAAGAATAATTTAATTTTCATGTTTGGATTAAATTTAATTAAAACTGCCTTAAAAAATCACATCTGATCAAAATTTTCCGATTTCCATTTGCCTAAAGAATAAGTTCAAAATTTCCTACCTACCACTGAGAGACCTTTATGACTCAACCTCAACTTCCTTGCTTTGCCTTGTCTCCTATTTTTAATATTTGTAATATAAACCCTAGTTTAGTCAACTCAGTCTTCTTGCAATTCTTCTCTTGCACTTCATTTATTCAAATACTTCCACATTTCTTCTCCTCCTTCAATTGGCCCAACTTATCTCTTCCTCTCTATAGCCTCAAGGCCTGAGGGTCCCTGAGATGTCATTTCTCAATGAAAAAACTCCTTAGGTTTTGTTGCTCTTTCTCATTTTTGATCTTCTGTAGGAAACTTTCCCCATTGGTAAACATTATCCAATTCCAATCATTTGATGCTCTCTGCTAGCTTTAAAATTCATGTTTCTCTTCTCCTTCTATTATATTTATATATTTAATTACATACCATCTGATATCTTTCTTAGTTTTATAGTTATTCAAGTTGTAAGATAACTTCTATATACCTTTTTTAGTATTTGATTTGTTATCAAGAGTCCCTTGGACTGCAAGGAGATCCAGCCAGTCCATTCTAAAGGAGATCAGTCCTGGGTGTTCATTGGAAGGACTGATGCTGAAGCTGAAACTCCAATACTTTGGCCACCTCATGCGAAGAGTTGGCTCATTGGAAAAGACCCTGATGCTGGGAGGGATTGGGGGCAGGAGGAGAAGGGGACGACAGAGGATGAGATGGCAGGATGGCATCACTGACTCGATGGGCATGAGTATGAGTAAACTCCAGGAGTTGGTGATGGACAGGGAGGCCTGGCGTGCTGTGATTCATGGGGCCACAAAGAGTCGGACACGGCTGAGCGACTGAACTGAACAAATTCTTATTTGCGAGCCTGTTTTCCCAAATAACACAATAAACTTTCTCAATGGTATACCTCTGTCTTGTATTCCCTTTGTGGTTCAATGTACCTCATACTTTCTTATAAAGCGCATGCTCAAGTGTGATTTGCTTGAAATTACAAGAAAGTAATTACCTGCTGCACACCTGGTTCTATACCGGTTATTGTAAAGAGTACAAAGGTAAGGCATGAACATCTTCCTCAAAGACCATGGTGTTGGGAATAAATTGTTTTCCCAAAGATGTTCCCCTTCCTTATCAGAAAACCTGATCAAACTGTATTCCAGTATGTTTAAAGAAAGAAGAGTTTGTTTAGTTCATTTTTATTGCATGCATGTCTCTCCCTAGTTATGAAGTCAAGTGAAAGGTAATCTTGAAAGAAAATTTTATTTGCAACTTCTAGAAGGTCAAGATGTCAATGTCCTAGTAGATTTTGGCAGCACCTCATAGAATTCTTTTTTTTGTTAGAAATATTTTTTTTCCTTAATTCTAACCTTCTGTGCAAGTCTAAGAACTGACTTATCTTGCAGAAGCTCATGTAAGTCAGCAGTCTTATCTTGAATATGTAGGCCAATATAATATTTATTTCAAACTAGCAGCTAACAGTAATTTCTGCAAACCATCTGGAAGGACAGTTTATCAGATTACACACTCTCTCCTCCCAATTTGTCCCAGATAACAGGCAGTTGACTGGATGGAAGACTATCCCTGTACTTCCCAGAGGAGCGGTTTTGGACACAAATTCCTAAATGATTTGATAAAGCAAAGTTTGGCTTGGCAATTTCACCAAAGATTAACAATATTTACACGTGTAACTGTTGAAACAAGAGACCGTTTAGGCTGTTGTTTCTATTATTTGTTAGTTTTTTAACTTGCTGATTTTGCAGAAAGCCAGAAGGACTAAGTCATAGGTCTCACAGTTGGTCTTCTGTAAGTCAACGATTTGGGGCTTTGTTGTTGGAGAGCAGTGGTGGTTGCAGTGTAGAATGACTCTGAGAATGTAGCATTTAGACAGGCTCCCTGAGTTATAACATCTATAGAGTTAATTTTTCTGAATGTGGTCATAAGGGGTGATACAAAGGTTTTTCTTAGCTACAAGTGGCACCCACATTTTGGAAAAACTAGAAAATGCACTCACATAAGGTGGTTTTGTTTTGAGGAATATTTTCTTCAGTGAATATAGAATCAGTTATTTCTGGTGCTGAATCTTTTATATATATATACATAATCTCAGAAATTAAACAAATGGAAAAACAATTTATCCTTCAGTAGATTGAACTAAATTATGTTGACATTTAAGAGAATTAAGTCTCAAGGACTGCACTTTAAAAACACATTTTGAAAAGTGACTAGAGATGGCTTCAATGACTCTCTAAGCTGGTCTTGCCTCCTGCTGGATAATTATCTGATGCCTGCTCAACAATTTCCACTGAAACTTCAGATGGCTTGGATCTGCTTTGTATCTCGCAAACAGTAACAACTGTAATACATTACCATCTTGGCCCATGGTTAGATTCACATCTGTCCTACAATACTTTCTGTGCCACTGTTGATTACACAAGAACAGAGGTACTGGAAAGAATAAATACAGTAATAGCACCTTTAATTAATTTCCTTAGAAGGTAAAGTAAAACTGATGTGTGTATATGTGTGTGCATTTATTTCCTATGGAGGCTTTCATTTACAATTTTATTTAGAATAGATTGTGGTCAGCCATTGTATTCTGGTCTTGAAATTCAGTTTACTCCAGAATTTCAAGATTGGAATTAGCACGTTTGTTTTATGTAACAGGGATATATTTTTTAATTAAAATATAGTTGGCATAAAATAGGATGCTCATTTCAGGTGTACTACGTAATGACATTGAAATAATGACCGTGATAAGTCTAATAAACTATCTGTCCCCATACTAAGTTATTATAAGATTGTTGACTGTATTCCTTATGCTGTGTATAATATCCTCATGACTTATTTGTTATATAACTGGGGGGGTTGTACTTCTTAATTACCTTTACCTATTTTGTGACTCCTCTCTTCCTTCTGAAAACCACCTGTTTGCTCTATCAATGAGTCTGTTTTCATTTTGCTTTGTTTTTTAGATTCAATATATAAGCACAATCATGTAGTATTTGTCTTTCTCTGACTCATTTCACTTAGCATAATACCCTCTAGATCCATCATTATTGTACAAATGGTAATATTTTTTTAAGCTTAGTAATATTCCATTGTGTTTATATATCACAGTTTCTAGATCCATTCATTTATCAATGGATTCCTAGGCTGATTCTGTATCCTGACTGCATGAATTAATGCTGCAATGAACATTAAAATGCATATACAATTTCAAATTAGAGTTTCTGTTTTCTTTGTAAAGAAAGTGAAATTGCTGAGTTATATGGAGGTTCTGTTTTTAATTTTTTTTGAATCTTTATCCTGTTTTCTGTAGTAGCTGATAGGGATAAATTTAATTTAGATGCTGAATTTCTATTCTACTTTGTTTCTCCTTACTTTTACGATTTTTGGATGACTCTAATGGCCCCCCTGTAAGAGGTTGGATATAGAATGCTATTTAGCTATCTAAGGACCTTTCAATTCATTATTTTTTTATTATTCACTTATTCAACAATATATATTTACATTTACCATATAACAGTTACTTTAGTAGGTTCCATAAACAGAAATGAAAAATGTAGCCTCTGAACTGAAAAAGCTCTTAACACAGTAGAGAAGACCTACATCTTCCACAGCAGATCAGAATGCAAAATAAGAAATACACAATATACTACTTGACTACGAAGGAGGGAATGAGTACTTTCTCCACCTTGGGTATATGTGGGAGAAGGGATATTTCAACAGAACAAACATTTCTCTGGAAAGATGTCAATGGTTCAGAAGAGAGGATGGATGGAAATGCACTCATCTTATCATATGACAACTCTGGACTCTAATGAAAAAACCAAAAGCCTCATATATCAAAACCTTTTACACCTCCAAAAGTGAAAGTGAAGTCGCTCAGTCGTGTCTGACTCTGCGACCCCATGGACTGTAGCCTACGAGGTTCCTCCACCTATGGAATTTTCCAGGCAAGAGTACTGGAGTAGCTTGCCGTTTCCCTCTCCAGGGGATCTTCCCTACCCAGAGATTGAACCCAGGTCTCCAGCACTGCAAGCAGACAATTTTACCATCTGAGCCACTGGGAAAGCTCTCCAAAGTACTTCATAAATATCTCTTTATTTGATTCTTAAAGAAATGAATGAGATGGATATGGTGGTCAAATGAATGCAAGATGAAAAGCTTTTGCAGAAGGTGACTGGAATGTCTTCCCTGGAATTCTGTGTGGAAATTCAGCTAGAAGGGTTATATGATTATGACCTTCACTGGGACTTTTTGTGTTGATGATCCCCAGTGTAGGAAGCAGTCAGGACTGAGTACCCCCTTTATCTAGGAACTAAGGCAAAGTATTAATATAATAGCAAAGTGTTTTCTCTCTTTATCACACATACTATGACTTGTTTAGTGTTTAATTCTAGGAGTCTTAGTTGTTTGTTAACTCACGGAGTTAAAAGAGAAAAGTGAGTATAACTCTCCTGAAACAGGGATGCTAATTTCTGATAAGTCCTGTCATCCTGTCAGTTTATACCCTGCCACAGTCTGTGGAGAGAATTAAGAATGAGATTGATCCTCTTTCACCTTACCGGGGAGAGTATGTTCTTCCTAGCCTTGGGAGGGAAAATGAGTGTGAAATGCATGTTATTTGCTTTTCTTCAAAAATACATAACTGGAAAGAAGAGAATACCATATAATTTTGCTAATCACATGTTCTACTAAGTAAACAAAGAATATTTAAAGATAGATTTATTTAAAGTCATCACCTTTCATAATTATTTCATTCTGCATCATAATTTCCTAATTAGGCAATGTAATTATAGGTTGAAATTCCTATAATCATATGCATTTAGGTTAATTATGTTAACCATTAATTACTTTGAACTACTGAAATGGTAACCTGTGCAAATGAAATGCTTATAGAGAAGCAGCTCAGGTTTCAAAAATTGTACCATATGTAGGCATACTTCAAAGATACTGCAGGTCGGGCTTCAGACCACTGCAGTAAAACAAATGTCACAATAAAAGATTCACAAGAATGTTTTAGTGTCCCGGTGCATATAAAATTTATGTTTACCCTATACTGTAGTCAGTTAAAGTTGCAATAGCATTATGTCTTAAAATGTGCAGTCCTTAATTAAAAATTTTATTGTTTAGTCACTAAGTTGTATCCGACTCTTTTGCAACCCCATGGATTGTAGCCTGCCAGGCTCATTCTGTCCATGAGATTTTCCAAGCAAGAATACTTCCATTTTCTATTCCCAGAGATCTTCCCCACCCAGGGATCAAACCCACATCTCCTGCATTGGTTCATTCCTTCACTGAACCACCAGGGAAGCCCATACAGTAATTAAAAAACACTTTGTTGCTAAAAAAAACACTAACCATCATCTAAGCCTTCAGCAAGTTATAATCTTTTTGCTGGTGGAGAATTTTGCCTTGATGTTGCTGGCTACTGACTGACCAGGGTGGTAGCTGCTGAAGGCTGGAGTGGCTGTGCAATTTCTGAAAATAATACAACAGTCTACATCTGTTGATGCTTCCTTTCACAAATGGTTTCTCTGTAGCATGCAGTGCTGTTTGATAGTATTTCACCCACAGTCAGAGCTCTTTCAAAACTGGAGTCAATCCTCACAAACCCTGTCATTCCTTTATCAACTAAGTTCATGCGATCCTCTAAATCCTTTGTTGTCATTTCAGCAATCTTCACTAAAGAGATTCTATCTCAAGAAACTATTTCCTCTTCTATTAGAAGCCACTCCTCACCCATTAAAGTTTTATCAGGCAATTATAGTAATTCAGTCACATCTTCAGGTTTTACTTCTAATTCTAGCTTTTTTGCTATTTCCACCACATCTGCATGCAATGCAGGAGACTTGGGTTCAATCCTTGGGTTGGGAAGATCCCTTGGAGAAGGGAAAAGCCATCCACTCCAGTATTCTGGCCTGGAGAATTCCATGGACTGGATAGACCATGGGGTTGCAAAGAGTCAGACAAGACTAAGCGACTCACTCTCACATGCAAAAAACCCACCACATCTGTAGTTACTTTCTCCTCTAAAATCTTATGCTCGTCAAAGTCATCAATGAGGATTGAAATCAACCTCCAAATTCCTGTTACTGTTGATATTTTAACTACTTTCCATGATTGTTGTTAATGGCATCTAGAATGGTCAATTTTTTGGGTGCAATTTTCAATTGACTTTGCCAAAATTCATCAGAGGAATCACAATCTATGGCAGCTATACTTACAAAATGTATTTCTTGAATAATATAACTTGAAATCATTCCTGATCCATGGGCTGCAGGATGGATATTTATTATCAGGCATGAAAATACCATGACCTTCATTGTACATCTCCATCAATGCTCTTGAGTGACTAGGTGCTTTGACAATGACAGTAATATATTGAAAGAAATCTTTTTTTCCTGAGCAGTAGATCTCAGTTGTGGCCTTGAAATAGTCAGTCAGCTGTGTTGTGAACAGATACGCTGTCATCCACGCTTTGTTCCTCCATTTATAGAGAATAGGCAAAGTGCATTTAGCCTGGTTCTTAAGAGCCCTAGAATTTAGGGGATGGTAAATGAGTATTAGCTTCGATTTAAAGTCACCAGCTGCATTAACCCCTAACAAGAGAGTCAGCCTGTGCTTCGAGGCTTTGAAACCAAGCATTGAGTTTTCCTCTTTACCTATGAAAGTCTGAGATGGTATCTTCCTCCAATATAAGGCTGTTTCATCTACATTGACAATCTATTGTTTAGGGCAGTCACCTCTATTAATTATCTTGGCTAGATTTCGTGGATAATTTGCTACACTTCTACATCAGTATTGGCTAGTTCACCTTGCACTTTGATGTTATAAAGATGGCTTGTTAAGGAAAAGCCAACCTCTACTATCTCCAAACATTTCTTCTGCAGCTTTCTGACCTCCTCAGCCCTCATAAAATTGAAGAGTTAGAGCCTGGCTCTAGGTTAGAGTTTGGCCTACAGAAATTTTGTGACTGGTTTGATTTTCTATCCAGATCACTAAGACTGTTTTGCTTTCATGTCATTTATATGTTCACTAGAATAACACTTACTTTTTTCTTTCCAGAACTTTTTCTTCATATTCACAAGTTTGCTTTGCTTTTGGGCACAAGAGGCTAACTGTTATCCTATCTCAACTTTCAAGATGCCTTCCTTACTAAGCTTAATCATTTCTAGCTTTTGATTTAAAAATGAGAGATATGACTCTTCCTTTCATTGAACTATTAAAGGCCATTGTATGCTTATTAATTGGCCTAATTTCAATAATGTTGCATCTCAGAGAATAGGGAGGCCCAGGGAGAGGGAGAGAGGTGAAGGAGGAGTCTGTAGAGCAGTCAGAACACAACATTTATGCATTGTTCACCTTCTTACATAGATACAGTTAAAATCATAATTGGTGCAAGAGATGACAACCCACTCCAGTATTCTTACCTGGAAAATCCCATGGACAGAGGAGGCTGGCAGGCTACAGTCAATGGGGGTCACAAAGAGTTGGACACCACTGAGTGACTGAACACACAATTATAAGAGTAACATCAAAACTGCTGATCACAGATTATCATAACAGATTTAATAATAATGAAAAGATCTGATATATTGTAATAATTGCCAAAATGTGACACAAGTACAAAAGGCAAGCAAATAATGGGGGAAAAGTGGTTCTGATAGACTTGCTTAATACAGGGTTGCCATAAACCTTCAATTTGTTAAAAAAAAAAAAAAAGCAGTATCTGTGAAGGAAAATAGAGCTCAGCACAATAAAATAAAGTATGTCTGTAATAATGAAAAGTCTAACATTGCACTGATTAAGATCCTGTATGAAACTCATTAAGTCAAAGAAAACGACAGTTAACTTTTCAGTGTTTGAACAAATTCAATTAGCATTCCTTTAATGTTGATTTCAAGATGCTCATACAGTTATGTTGAGATAAATTTATAATTTATGTCTATTCATAGTACAGCAATAAATGCCTTTGGGGTGAATTAACTATCATACATGTTATAGCTAAGTAGTGAATGTTTCCTAATGGAAAACACAATGAAGAAAAATTAGCATTCACAAATTGTATTTCCTTTACTTTACATAAATAAAACTGCCATCATTTGCTCAGTTCAGAATGTCTTTGTCATTGGCAAGTGAAAAGATGTTTGCATTTACATAGTAATGTATGAATTTCATAATGCTATTGTCTGACCTGGTTTTGTTTGTGCCTAAAATGTATACTAGTCTTTTACCAGAGTCAACAAAGAGTATGGTATCCTCCTGTATTTTCAGAACACAAGGACTTTTCTTTAAAAAATGTTAAACTGTTCAGTTCAGTTCAGTTGCTCAGTCGTGTCTGATTCTGAGACCCCAGTATGCCAGGCTTCCCTGTCCATCACCAGCTCTCGGAGCTTGCTCAAACTCATGTCCATCGAGTTGGTGATGCCATCCAGTCATCTCATCCTGGGTCGTCTCCTCCTCCTGCCTTCAGTCTTTCTCACTGTCAGGGTCTTTTCCAAAAAGACTGTTAGTCAATTGCTAAGGCTAGGCTGGGCTGCGTGTGCTGAGTTGCTCAGTCATGTCCGACTCTTTGAGACCCCAAAGGCTGAGCCCCCCAGGCTCCTCTGTCCATGGGATTCTCCAGGCAAGAAAACTGGAGTGGGTTGCTGTGCCCTTCTTCAGGGCATGTTCCCAACTCAGGGATCGAACCCAGGTCTCCCACATTGCAGGTGGATTATTTACCATCTGAGTCACCAGGGAAGCCCAAGAATACAGGAGCAGATAGCCTATCCCTTCTCCAGGGGAACTTTCCATCCCTGGAATCAGACCAGGCTCTCCTGAATTGCAGGCAGATTCTTTACCTGTTGAGCTACCCAGAAAGCCCCTGAAGATGAGATGCCTCCATCCGTGGAATTTTCCAGGCAAGAGTACTGGAGTGGGTTGCCATTTCCTTCTCCAAGGGTAGGCTAGGAAGGACTAAATACCAATTATTATAGGACAAAAATAAGCTTGTAATTTGGGGCAGATTTCTTCTAACAATCAGATGGGTAGCACTAAATCTCTTTTAAAGTTTAACTTATTTAGTTTTTGGGGTGTACATTTTGTTGCTAATATTACAGTGGGGACAAAGTTGAATATAAGTATGGAAGGTAATTTAAATATATTTTATACCACAAGTGAATATTTGCTTGATAATTGTTGTTAAGTCATTAAGTCATCTCTGACTCTTTGCAACCCCATGGACTGCAGCACACCAAGCCTCTATGTCCCTCACCATCTCCTGAAGTTTGCCTAAATTCACATCCATTGAATCGGTAATGCCATCCAACCATCTCATCCTCTGCTTCCCTCTTCCCTTTTTGCCTTCAATCTTACCCAACATTGGGGGCTTTTCCAATGAGTCAGCTCTTCACATCAGGTGGCCAATGTTTTGGAGCTTCAGCTTCAGCAACAGTCCTTTCAATGAGTATTCATCGTTGATTTCCCTTAGGATCAACTGGTTTGATCTCCAAGTAGGATTTACTGGTTTAATTCATAATTTAATCTCTATAAAATTATACAAGTTTAAGTATCATTTCTAGCTCTGTACTACAGAATTTCAGGGAATCAGTTGTAAACTTCTTCAAACACATTAGTAACTACCAATTTGCTTTTGTGAAATTCATCATGTTGTTTGTGACTCTTACTATTCAGAGTATGGTCCACAGACAACCAAGGTTGGTGCCACTCAGAGCTTGCTAGAAACATGATTTCAGGCTTTACCTTAGAACTGCTCAATCAGAATCTGAATTTTAGCAAAATCCCCAGATGATCAGTGTGCATGTTAAGGTTTGTCATGGACTGCTCTGGACCACAGGCATTATCTTTTCATCAACAAAAAAGAGCACTCAAGTCTTCACCTACTTGGCAATCTTATTTTCGTGAGTCCTAGAACCACAAATTCAAAACCTTGCTAAAGCACATAATGTTTGTTGAACAGGGTAGTCTAATGGGTGAGTGAACCATTTAATTATAGTATACATTCTAGGACACTCTTATTCAGAAATGGTGCCCAGTTGTTCATGATGTAATCAAAATATATGTAAGAACTAGAGCTTCATTAAAAATATTATATACATAATTAAAAATTTTAACCTGAAACATGAGTATTTTCATCTAAGATAGCCACTTATTTGCCAAACTTCAGATATAAAGTTAAGGCAATATATTTGAGTGGAGTTTGAGGTCATCTTTTTTGTTAAAACTGAACCTATAGTTCCTTATTTGATACCTGATTTTAGTTTCTTTAAAATGGAAACCAAACGAACCCTAAGGACACTTGCACAGTAATCTGAGTGTAATATTTAAAATTTTTGCTTACTTTAAACATATTTGCTGTCTCAAGTTGAGTAAATTATACTACTTATTTGGTGGCCTATTATTATCATTTCTTTGCTTAAGGTCATGTTACCATTCGACTGACGGGCATGAATATCTCTTTTCTAATCTTGTGTTCTTCTCCATCCTCATGTGTTTAATGTATTGACAGCCATTCTAATGTGTTTAATTGCATATGCTTTTTATTGTATGTGTGCTAGAAAAATGTATTATTTTGTGTGCTGTATTATAAATGTAGTATAAATTGCAGTATATCTCATTTGTTTCTGCTTGCATTTAGTCTCCAATTTTTAACATCCATCTTTGTTGGTTTGTGTGCAATTTGTCTACTTATAATGCTGCATGATACCTCTCATTGTGAATTCATTACACTTTCTATATTCAATTCTTCCAGTGGTGGACACTCACCTACAAATAATGCTGATATACTGTGATATATGTACAAAAATTACATATGTCTCTTTTTGGATTGGTGTGTGTTTCCTCTCATAGATACACAGGAGAGAAATTGTTGGTCCACAACACATGCCATATTTCTTTTCAGAATTCATGTACCTGTCTATAGTTCCACCAACAGTAAGAACTTTTATATTTGCACATCCTCACCAACACTTTGCTTTTCTTAGTGTTTTAGTTTTTGCCTAATAGATGTAAAAAATATTTCATTTTTATTTAAAAAATCTATTAAATTTTGAAATAATTTTAGATTTATTTAAAAGTTGCAAAGTTAATGCAGAAAATTCCTTTGTACCCTTCATCTAGCTTCCTTTAATATTAACCCAGAAATAATACAGTTATCAAAACTAAGGGACTAATATTGGTATAAAAGTATTAGGTAAACTTTTTACTTTTTACTTTGTTTAGAGCTCACATTTTTCCACTTAAGCCCTCTGTTCCAGGACTCACTCCAGAATATTACATTGCATTTAGTTATTGTGCTCCCGTTACTCTCTTGGGTGTATATCTGAAAGAATCAAAAACATTAATTCAAAAATATGCATGCACCCTCAATGTTCATAGCAGCTTTACTTACAATTGCCAAGATATGGAAGCAACCTAAGTGTCCATCAACAGATGAACAGATAAAGAAGATGTGGTGTATATCTATATATCTATAAACCTATAGATATGCATACATACAGTGTGATATTACCTAGCCATAAAAAGGATGCCATTTTGCTATTTGTAGCAACATGGGTCGACATGGAGGACATTGTGCTAAGTGAAATTAGTCAGACAAAGAAAGACAAATACTGGGTAATAACACTTATGTGTAGAATCTGAAAAATACAACAAACTAGTGAATAAAACAAAAAGGAAACAAACTCAAAGAACAAACTAGTGGTTGCCAGTGGGGAGAGGCAATATAGGGATAGAGGGGGAAAAAGTGTTACTATGAGATTGTTTTAAATCATTTATGTGAAACTTTTGAAATACTGTAAAGCACTATAAAATCAAAAGACTCTTTCATTCAATAAATATATATGTATATAAAATATTATATGCTCTTTTGGACCCTTTCTATCCATGACACTTCTCTGCTGCTGCTGCTGCTAAGTCACTTCAGTCATGTCCGACTCCATGTGACCCCATAGATGGCAGCCCACCAGGCTCCGCCATCCCTGGGATTCTCTAGTCTTACCTTTTTTTGTATGAACTTGAGACTTTTGAAGATCACTGGCCTGTTATTTTGTACAATATCCTTCATTTGGGCTTATCTGATGTTTTCTCCTAATTAGACTTGGTTTGGGCGTTTGGGAAGATGCTTTAGCCTCTCTTTATGCTAAAGAGATGATGTTCCCTTCACATCATGTCATATCAAGAAACCCAAGATATTGATGCAATTTATCATCAATAATTAAGTCAAGTGGATCCCATTGTTTTAAATTGCTTTTCTCCTTTGACTAGTAAATTTGAGTGAGAATTATTTTCATAAACTTGATAATCTTTTATGTTGCCTCTTCTGTATGTTTCCTATTTACATATTTTGCCCATATTTATATTCCTTTTCAGATCCTATTTTTTTTGGTTGATTCACAGACATTTTTGTTATATTAGAGATACTAGTCCTTTGTCGGTTTTAGACATTGCCAGATTTTTTTTTTTATGTTTCAGATTTATTTTCAATCGGCCTGTCTATTCATGGAAATCTTCATTGGCCAGACATCCTTACTTTCTTTGCAATCACATTCTTTTATTTTTTCTTACAGTGCAAGATTTTGAGGGTTTAAGAACTCCTTTTCTGCCCTTCGATCTTTATTCTTTTCTATTACTTATATAGTTTTATCTTTTAAGTATTTATTCCATCTGTAGTCCACATTGCTTGCTGTGTTAAGTAAAAATAGCTTTTTCTTTCTCACATTGTGAATTAGTTTCCAAGCTTCATTTTCTAAGCAATTTGTCTTTTTCAATTTGTGTTGCTACCTTTGTTGTAAATTAGGAGTCTTCCCTGAGTTGTCTATGTTGTACCACTGAGTCATTGTTCTTTTGCTCTGGCAATATCTATCACAGTAGTATATTTTTTTCACTTTGATCTGTCTATGTAGTATGTATGGCTTAATACTTGGTAGGGCAAATCCCCACTTTTAATGCTTTTTTGAAAGCTGACGTCTATTCATCATCCCTTATTATTTCATATATATGTGTATGTAAACTATTCTATATAGTATACAGGAAATTTATGTTAATTTTCTCAACTATCAAATGGATGGTATTGAGATTGTACTGGCTTAATAAGTTAATTTAAGGGGAGAACTGATGCAAATGTCTCTATTCAGAAAATCCTTTTTACCATTATTTCCCAGTCTAAAGTTTTAGTCATGGAAGTTTTATAGACCCTTGGCTAAGAAAATTTTTCATAATTTTGTGCCTATTTTAAAAAATGTTTAAAAAATTTCCCTAATTTATTATTGCTAGTAGAGAGAAAAATGTGATCAGTTTTCATAAGTTGACTTAGTAAATGATTAACTCATTTATTCCTGTGTTTTGCAGCTAGCTTTTCTAAACTTCATTAGTTAATACACTTAGTACTTATGAGTGTCTGCTTTGTGTAGGCACTCTTCTAGCCACTTGCAGTAGATCAGGTAATAGGACATTCCTGGGGAGACTATATTGTTTCTACCTCATAGGAATAGATAGACAAGCAATAAAACTAATAACTAAAGTATGTACTATACTAGAAGTGGAATGTGTTAGTGGAAAGAAAATCAGGACAAAGGGCATCAGGAATGTGGGGAAGCATTTGCAATCTTACTAGCGTTCAGGGTGGACCTGTCTGAGGAAATGACATTGGACACAGATTTAAAGGAAGTGAGTGAATCTGTTATACAGAGAAGAAGGAGCCTTCCAGCAGGAAGATCAGACAGTTGCAAAGGTTCTGGCAGCTATGCTAGGAGGAAGTCCAAGACAAAAGAGAAGAGACAAGGATACCACTGAGGAGGTATGCCCAAGCCAGTCAAAAATTCTGGCTTTGACCAAGCTGATACCAGTGGAGATGGTAAGAAACAACTGGATTTTAGATATATTTTGAAAATTTGACAGTTTTTTCCCTAAAGCAGGAAGCTTGTATTAAGTCCTTCTGAAGTCTTAAGCTGATTTATTTTTAGATATCTCTATTCACATTCTCATCCCATAAGCATGAATACATTTTAATTAACTAGATTATTAAAATAACAAGCATCACAATATGAAACTAGCTTTGGAACAAATCCAACTGATGTAAGTTTGTATATGACTCAAGACAAATACATATCAGCATAATGCAAAGTTACTTTCTAGTGGAAGTATGAATGTGCCCTGGGCCACAGCTAGAATTTTTGCAGAAGAAATAGAGAACATTGCTTAACCTAGCAAGTAAGCTAAGTGAGGGTCAGTTTAGACAGTTTTCCATTCTCTGTTGGTCTATGTATAATGGATGTATGTATGTCTGTGTATATATACATGTACAGTCTACCTAGTTTCAGGAAGAATTTAGTACAGCTTTATAAACATAGAAAACATAGTAAGGTGAAAATATAATTTGAAGTAAGTAGATGAGGAAAGCAGACATAAAGAGGAAATGAAATCAGGATAGATAACACAAACATAGGCAAGAAGAGTGGTTTTGTTTGTTTTAGAACAGGTGAGTTATAAATCTTGTTCCAGTTTTTAAGTTTTTAAGCTATCACTCCTCAAAATTCTTTAGGCTGGTCTCATACAGAAATAATAAACTACGTTTTTGAGTTATTTGACTCTGACATTTTTCTTTATTTTTTTCATTTAGAAATACAACTTAAATATAAGCTATAGGATTTGGATGAGAGTTGATATAAAATATGAGGGCTTTCCAGGTGGTGCTAGTAGTAAAGAACCCGCCTGTCAATTCAGGAGGCATAAGAGACTTGGATTCAATCCCTGGGTTGGGAAGATCCCCTGGAGGAGGGCATGGCAACCCACTCCATTATTCTTGCCTGGAGAATCCCATCAACAGAGGAGGCTGGCAGGCTACATTCCAGAGGGTCACAAAGAGTCAGATACGACTAAAGTAACTTAGCACACACACATAAAATATGAGGATATTTCTATATCTATGTATATAGATATATCTATGTATATAGAGATATGTGCTATGAATAATGTCATTCATTAAATTATGTAGTACTATCTGTAAAAATACTCAGCACAGTTCCCTTCAAGTACATATTTTTGTCTTTCTGTGCTGAATTGCAGTGCTTACTTTCAAAGAACAGTGGGTACTTTGCAGCTTGTTTTCTCTTTGCTTTGGCTTCTAGAAAGCTTAGGGGTTATTGCTGGAGATTTTCTTAATTTGTTTCTTCTGGCATGAAAATCTCCTCCATTCTCAGGCCCTCATATTATTTGGATCTTTTAGTATTTCAAATAATTTTTTGTTTTGTTTGTGATATAGCCACTTCAAATCCTTTTTGGAAGCAGGGTGTGTTGAATTGACTAATTTATAACTCCTTTCCTTATAATAGCTTCCCTGGTGGCTCAGATGGTAAAAGCACCTGCTTGCAATGCGGGAGACCCGAGTTCAGTCCCTGGGTTGGGAAAATCCCCTGGAGAAAGAAATGGCAACCCACTCCAGTACTCCTGCCTGGAAAATTCCATGGATGGAGGAGTCCCATAGGCTACAGTCTATGGGGTCGCAAAGAGTCAGACACGACTAAGCGACTTCACTTTGCACTTTCTCTTTTCCTCATAATAAATAGAAATCAATCTTTAGCAAAATACATTAAATATTTTTTAAGGTTGAAATAGGCAAGACTAACATAGACCTTGGGAATGGGAACTGGAAAAGGGATCAGACTCTTGCTCATGTACCTCTGGCAGATCTATTTCCTTTTTCCTTCTTACTGAGACTGTCTTTCTGTGTTCCTTAGTTCCCACGCTGGGTGGAAGAGGTTCATCCTAGTGCCTCAGGCCTAGAGCTTATAGATCTAATCACCGGAGAGAGCTGGCCTCAGCCTGCCTGCTCTTGCTCTGTCTCCCTCTCCTTTTCTTTCTTTACCCCTCTCTCTGAAAGTTGCCAGATAGACCCAGCTTTGGTCAGGAGACCACTTGGAACCTATGAACTCTGCTTAGTGTATGAAATGATCTGACTGCTGGTCCTTCCACTGGTCCATGAGACGTTCACACTGTCAGGCTTTCTCTACAGATGAACAGAAAATTCCATGGTTTAAAGGCAGAATACAAAAACCAAAACTAAATCAAATGATATAAAGCTAAAAATACACAAATAAAAACACTAATGCTTTTGCTTCTGATGCAACTGTTGATACTGCAAATTGAGAGTCTTGCTAATTTAACTTGCCTAAATGCTTACAGACTTACGTGATTTGAAGATCCCTATATACACATTTATATACATACATACACACATATGCATATATATACATGTAAATATAAATACAAGGCTTCCCTGGTGGCTCAGATGGTAAAAAAATCTGCCTGTAGTGTGGGAGACCTGGATTCTATCCCTGGGTTGGGAAGATCCCATGGAAGAGGGCATGGCAACCCACTCCAGTATTCTTGCCTGGAGAATCCCCATGGACAGAGGAGCCTGGTGGGCTGCGGCCCATCGGGTATCAAAGGGTCGGACACGACTGAGCAGCTAAGCACACAGCACACATAAATACAAAAATTTGCATTCTTTTTGAAAGCTACAGAAAATAAGAATTTAGTAAAGAAATATTTATGAAGCACCTACTGTGTTCCAGACAGTGTCTAAGCTTCTAGACCCCGGGTATACAATGTCAAATATAAAACAGGCAATGCTGTTTGTGACTGTTGAGTAGGAAATATCTTCCTATCTATCTGTATATTTATCAGTATATAATACCTGTATATTTATATTTATAAATATCTTCCTATCTATCTATGTAGAAAAATAGACAGGTGATTTAACATCTCTTAAACAAAACAGTTTAAGGTGGCATATATGTCTGTGATGGAGCAGGAAATGGCAACCCACTCCGGTGTCCTTGCCTGGAGAATCCCATGGAAAGGTGAGCCTGGCGGACTACATTCCATGGGGTCACAAAGAGTGGGGCACGACTGAGTGAGCAAGCACATGTATTTGTGCACATTCTGCACTTTTACACGTTGTATTCATGCACACGTTCTTGTTTGCTCTGGTGTCCTCTGTGAAAGTAGGTCACTCAAAACCATTGAAGAACTAATGGACCCTCCTTTTCTTTCAAAATTCCTGAGGTTTATAGAAGGTGCCCAGTTGCAAGATTATTTCTCAATTTGTGTTATTATAAAGATATATTCATTGATATACATGAATTAACACAAATGGAAACAGTGTTAAAGTTGGATTTATGTTCATTAGTGGAAAAGCAACGTCGTCACAGTCTTTACGCCCGCAGGGCCCCTGAGACAGCCCAGATGCTCGGTCAGGCTTCAAAGGCTGCTGCCCCTCTGAGGTCACGGCTGTGGCCTCCTCCACAGGCGCCAGAGCCCCAGAGAGACAGCCCAGACGGCAGTCTGCTGTGGGGAGCAAGAGCCTAGAATTTCTCCATAGGAGGAACCAGCAGGGATTTCATCAAAAGGAGGGACAAGTAAGTGCATAGATTTACAAAGGTCTGCTCAGGGACATATCAAAGAGGGACACTAACATCTTTGGCTTCGGTCCTGGCTTTAACTGTAATAAGAAAGATGCTCAATGTGCTCAGTGATCCTTTAAAGTTTTGTTCTTGGAGATGATATGGCACTGCATTCATAAAAATATATGTGTGTGTATATATATTATTTTTTTCTTTTCAAGACAAAGATACCATGATAACATTGACTTTACATTTGAGTTTTAAGAGGAGGGGGATGGAGAGGCAGGTGAGAGGGAGGCTCAAGAGGGAGGGGACACTGATATATCTGCGGCTGATTCATGTTGGTGTTTGGCAGAAACCAATGCAGGACAGTAAAGCATTTATCCTTCAACTACAAATAAATAAATAAGTAAAAATACAGACTCAAAAATTCAAATTTTAGAATTTTAAGTATGTAATATCTATTATTAATGAAGGGGAATTAGTATGGGGAATAATAAGTGTATTTGACCCCCTTCACACTGGATAGCATAGTTCAGTTTTAATATGATTGATTTATTGAGACACAAGCTTCTATTTAAAAGTGATTTTTACCCTTCTCTATGAAAATTGTGGTATTTCACAGATGTAGTTTCTCCCTTTGAAATTTCTGCCCAAGCATTCTAAGTATTCTACATATGCAATAACAACTAACAGACACACACACACACACAACACACACACACACACGCATACACACACAAAAGGAAGAAGATAGATATACATCAGGTTGATTCAATTGGTGGCAAATTTGGTGATCAAACTAGATTCATTAGGTTCATTATTTACTTTGTCTGATATGTGTTGTGGCTATTTGAATAAATTTTCCACTCAAGTGGGTTAGTGGCACTAATTTAGATAGCCATTTTAGGTTTCTTAAGTCACACTCCCTTGCCTGTGAGATGGTGAGGTCTTGCCACGTGGGTAGGATCTGAATTCTACCCTTTTGTCAGAAGACTACCTCTCTTTCCTGCATGTTGTTGAATTATCCCCAGTTGTTGGTCAATATAAAGTTTTGGAACTTAACAAAGCACTTCTGAAAAGAAGACATATAACAGAATCATATCTAATTTGCTTAGGAAGTAATATATTTTCTACGAGTGGTTGTTTTATTTGTTGGGAATGACATTTAATTCAGATCATTTTCCATGTGGTAGGGAATGTGAAACTAAGTAATGGAGATTTTTCCAAACAGGATGTGGTGTGATACCTTGGATAGTGGGCACACTGACAATAGTTAATAAAGTAAGAACTGCCAGGCAAGAAGAATTTAGAAGGTAAGGGGCCTTTTGAGAGGAAGGCTGAAGTTGTAACTCTACACCACCAGCAATAATGGGTGGACTAAGTCAACCAGAATCTAGTCCCATGGGAAGCAGTGAAAGGAACAGGTAGGAATTCAGAGGTTTCTCTAAGCCAAAAATGTCATTTGCTGTCAAAGTCAATTTAATTCAAGCAGGAAAACAGTCCATCTGGTATTATGATTTATTTTGAAATTACGGGAAGATTGTCCTTTCTCTTGTTACTCCCCACATAGTAAGTAGGCCCTTAACACTCCTTTTGAAAATCTTAGTAAACACACATTAAAGCTTGAAGGAATTCATAGTTTGTTTGTAGTATCTCTCTATTTTTTCCCTTGTGAGTGAAACAATAATATTCCTGGAAGATGGGGAAAAAGTCGTGATGAATTTTATCAGTATAAGAAACTTCCTACAGCAGAGTTTTTGTAATCTCAAATGCAATGGTTTGTTATGATTTGATTCTCCCAGTCACATATTCCATTATTGTCTGTTCATGAGTAATCTTGAACTCCTTCCTCTAGAAACTACTTTCTTTTTTTTTTTTTTTCCGAAACTACTTTCAATAGACATTTTATTGAGCTCATCGTGCAAGCAAAATCTCTAGGCCAGGTTCTAATAAGAAGCACCAAACAAATCTTGTGCCCACAACTTGTTGTCATGTTTCTTAGCAATTAATGTTAAATGAGGTATTGGGGATATTTTGATGTGATCTGATTCCATTATGTAGATGAGTGATAACAAAGACATTACATTTGCTATGATATAGTGAGTAACGGAAGATACAGGCTCAAAAGAATTGCTTGCATGACATTTCAAGTGAAGAAATAAGGAACTGAAATGGATGGTAGATAAGTAATTACTGCTACAGTATCCATAAACCATAGTGAGATAAGTTCAGTTGATTCAGTAAAGTCTTAGTACCAGTTCTTAGGTTTTTTCATCAATTTCCCTTTTGCTCCACTTTCCACTCATCCCCATTCAAGGTATACATGGAGCTACCTATTCCTACTTGACTTCATTTTGACCTTCCATTAGTATCCAGGAAAGGTAAAGATCCATTGAAAAGGTGAGAATTGTTCCAAGCCCCACTATAGGAGTGTAGCATCCTTGCTCCCCTGAGCTTCTCCTACCCTGCTTCCACCTAAAACTAAATAAACAAGGGACCCTTCAGACCTTCCTCCTTTCACTCTTGAGCCCCTACAGTGTCCCAAATAGTGTTCCATGAATCAGACTCATACTTATATCTCCCTTGCTCTAGGATCAGAAGCAAATAAATGACTTAGGTACTAGGGAAAAAAGACTCTGAAGCCTTTACTTCTAAGCTTCAGATCTGGCCAAGGATCTGAACTGGAAGAGATCGAGGTATAAAGACAGGATTTCCCAAGAAGAGCAATCTGAGTTAGAAAAGGATAACTAGACAGAGAAGGCAAGTAGGTTTTCCGAATCCAAGTGCTTAAGTGGGGAAAGAACTAGAGACAGTGATGGATCTATCTGTGTATGTACCATCCTATCTATGGATGAAGAAATCTGTTTCTCAATGATTTGACATATAATAATGAGGCATGCAAGAAAATAATTATTAATGTTTTCTGAGACAATCATCATGACATCTTTCAAATGTACATCATCCCCACCCACTTAGATCTAGTGTTTCTGATATCTGCTAGTGAGTTTTTCTGAGCTCACCAGGGCCTTGGTCTCCTCTTCCTTCCTAAGCATTTTGAGATCTCTTCTCTGCTAACTGTATGGCAATATGTGTTGAAGCTATTTGGTTGAAGTCTATTTAAAAAGAAAAAATATATATACCTGTCGTTTTGATTTCTTAAAGAACTTGGATGGGGTGGTTACCAACCTCTGGCAGGAGAGTTCTCTCTTCTTTTCTTCCTTCCTTCAGTGAATTATTTTAAATGAAAATCTTAGTTCCCATTTTGATTCTGAGGTCTCTTGCTTTCCTTACTATTACTATCTTTACATCCACTTAAATGCTTTAAGAAAGTATTTGAGGAAAATTAGCCATCAAAATGTCCTACTTCTAGCATATTCTGATTGAGGTAAAAACAGAAAGAAGAATGGGAGGAATGAAGAAAGAAAGAAGATAGGAACAGCAGAGGGAACAATTGCAGAAGAACAGGTCCATTTTCCTGGCTGCCGAGCCAACTAACTATAAGTACGTTACCTTCCTTGAGTTTTGTAGATTCCTAAGCTAGATTTGATTGTCTCTACTTAACAGATGAGGAAACAAAGATTTACTGAAATTAAGACATTTTCTTAAAGTCACAGGCAATAAACCAAAGAGAAGAGGAGAAGGATTAGGATTAAGAAGTAGCTGTTTGTCAGAGGACACTGTCCAAAACTGATCTTTTCCAACAATTTTCAAAGATTATGTGGTTACTGGGAGACTTATGAAAAGGTATTAGGGAAAAATCAATGAACTCAAGTCCACTCACCCTTCCCCCGAGTAGTCACAAAACAGAGGAAGACATGTGGGAGAGACTCTAGCATCTCAGTCGGGGTGCAAGGGTAAGACAAGTGATGTCCACTCCAGCATTCAGTCTAGCCCCGCTCAGGCTACCAGACCACCAATGAGCATGTCAGTTTTGAGGTGCGTGAGAACAGAACCTTTATAAGTCTAACAGAAAATGGGTAGAGCAGTAACTGCTACTAGACCCAGCTACATAATTTGCTGGGCTCCCTGTTCAAACATTATTAAGAATTTCAAGACAATAAGAGCAGAGCTTTAAACCAAATGTAGATTTCTGAGCACAGAGCCCTGTGTAATTCACTTGCATGCCCATGCAGCTGGCCTGGACACAGGAGTTTTGGGTAGACAGTCACTGCTTAGGAACCGAGACTGCTTCCCAGTGCCCATTACATCCAGATAAACAATCACCTGACAATGTGTGGTCGCATCACTGAGCAACCCTTGCCTCATCCCTCCTCTCTCTGTGAGGAAGGGGTTGCCAGGAGCATCTGGCCTTTGGGTCCTGGCTTTCATTATTTCATCTGCCCCCTTTGGTCAATGTATCTCCTTGGTTGTTGTTGAGTTGCTAAGTCATGTCTGACTCTTTGTGACCCCAATGGACTGTAGCCTGTCAGGCTCCTCTGTCCATGGGATTCTCCAGGCAGGAATACTGGAGTGAGTTGCCACACCCTTCTCTAAGGGATCTTACTGACCTAGGGATCGAACCTGCATCTCCTCCATTGACAGGCAGAATCTTTACTGCTGAGCCATGAGGGAACCCCCCACCCCAGCCCATCCTCCCCCGCCCCCTGCCCTTTGTCCTTGGTAGCTTATCTCAAACTCCATTTTCTTTATAAATTTTTCTGACCAAACCAGGCAATTGAATTGTTTCCCCTCACATGTCATGCTGTTTGTATTATATGTTAGTCCCTGATGGTGTTTCATGTAGCAGTTCATTTATTTAATCTATTGTATGTCTAATTATTTACTATATGAGACTTGTATATCCTCCCGCAAACGGTTGTGTATTTCCTCCAGGCTGGGATTCCACCAAACACTTGGCATCAGGGTAATGAGGCTAGGGCAGGAAAAGGCAGAGAGGGCGCGGCTTCCTCCCTCCCATCTTCAAGAGGCTTTCGGGGAGTCAGGAAATACCAATGTGTCGAAGTCCCTATGGCGTGGCCCTGACCTGCATAGCACTAAAATAATTCTGAGTGGCTCCTACAGGAGTGGGCTGATTTCCCTGGAGCTGCCCCGCTCAGGATGGCCCACTGTGAAAACACAGCGGAGGCCTGTGCGGGCTAATTGTTTTCTGACAGATTTATAGTTCCGCTTAATCAAATGTCACTGTAAAGACCAGATGGAAGGCTGTGAACCAGAACAGAAAAGAGAAATATGGGCCTCCATTCCCCTTTTCCCTCTTCTGGAGGACAGGCAAGCCTCGGAGGGGGCCACCGGGAGGTGGGAGCTTGGATAAAGTGCTCCCACCCTTCCTTGTAGGTAGGGTGATGGGGGAGGGGTAGTGATGATACCATGCAGCGTGCATGAATATATGTTTAATGTATTAGACAAGAGTCCTGTGCTGCACATCCCCCGGGTTCTTTTCCAGACACCACACACTGGGGGCATGACAAGAACGGTTCAGCTGAACTCCTTATAATTATACACACTGGAAATCTCTCTGAGCCGCTCTTCTCTCTGCTGCAGGCTACAGGAGGCAAACAGAGAATACGTTTGGTCCTTCCCATGCATTTTGACAACTTCTTAAAAGGCATCAGGGTAATGTTTGCATGCATTATGTAGCTGGAAGAATGAAAACTCCATTACAAGGACTGAAAGGAGAAGGCTCTCTTAAACTGACACCCGTCAGGCGCTCAGGCGCGATTGACATCACCACTTCCAGCACTCAGGTTGCAGGCATCAGGCATAGTATGCAAATATGTGTTGCTTCCTAGTGACAGGGGATGGTAAAGCCTCAGACAGAAAGATTTAGAATGCAGCTACATCTAATGCTCAGAGATATTAAAATACCCTTTCTTTCATTGTGGACACAAGTGTGTTTGGGGCCATTGTAACTGCCAGTGACCATAATAGCATCATGGTGTCCTATTGATCTGAGGTTTTAATATCCTTATCTAATGGAGTGCAGATCGTATGAGACGTTTATAACCCATGTGCCTTCTCCTAGCAGATAGTAATGTGCACTTGGCTGTGTGTAATTGGGCTATAATTCCTTTGTGGGCTTCCCGCACATCTTAATGTGCAAAGAAATCTCCCATGATTTAGTAATATCAGTAGTCTGGGGTGGATTATCTGTATATATGCAATTGTACACTTGATTATTTATAATCTGCTTTGCTAAAACTTTAATGATAATGCAGCATCACTTTTTTGCTTTAGTGGTATTTTAAAATTTGCTTCAAAAGGTGAAAGTATCTGTTTAATTCTTTAAAACATCTTTAACTAGTAGCTTTACTGCCTTATGTGTTTGGATGGTAAAATATCCTAGACGTTTATGATTTCTTAATAGAATATAAAATCCAAAAGCCAAATAGTTTGGATAAAAAATATTGATGTGAAACCTTTAGAGTGATTGTTTTAAGATTGTGGTCTGAATTTTCTTTATATTTCTGTTCTTTTACCAAAGATTTATGAGTGAACATTATTCTAAAGAGTGTGTATGTGTATGAGAGAGAAAGGGAGAGAGAGAGTTATATTTTGATACTGAATACTATGATCATCTTTATCTCAAAATACATTTTTATAATAAAATGTGGAAAGAGCAGCAAAATACTCCTTTTGCTATTTAATTTCTTATTAAAATAAAATGTACAAATTGCTTTCATCATTTCAAATAATAAAGTCAAAGAGTCTAGGTTAATTT
Organism: Cervus canadensis; assembly: GCF_019320065.1. NCBI lineage: Eukaryota > Metazoa > Chordata > Mammalia > Artiodactyla > Cervidae > Cervus > Cervus canadensis. The sequence goes on from NC_057405.1 coordinate 49,034,610, forward strand.
CTTCCAAATCCTTTTAAACTCATTCTTCCCCCAGTATTTTATTTGTCTACCTATAAACAAACAAGACAATCTGAGTTAGTTTCCGTGTGTGCACATTTGCTTGTGTGCACGAATATATGTGTGAGTATGTCTGTGTGTGTATAGGCGCATGTCTGTGTTTGCACGTGCACAAGCTATTTTGAGTGGATTTTTTTTGTCTGCAGAATTGATTGTGTTTGTGTGCATGTATAGGCATGTGTGTTTGTGTTCATGTGAGCTTGTGTTGGTACCCATGCATGTGCATGAATAGGTGTGTTTATAAACAGAAGCAGTTTGTGCTGAGCACGTATTAAGTTAACTTTTATATCAGCTTAAATTCACTGAGCACACACTCACATCTCTAGCATTTTATTAAATGCATGGAATACAAAACTGAGTATGACCCAGTTCTGGACCTTGAGAACATCCAGAACAGGAAAGACAAGTTTGCATACAAAGAGCAATAAGGTAATGGAATGCATATTTTACTGATTTAAAGAACAGAGTGCTTAGTTAGCTGATAGGATGGAATTATACATTTAGAAGAAGGATAGACAATGGAGGAAGGTGATGATGAATGTGTAAGATAGCCTTGAACTTTGAACAGAATTTTACCCTTTGAAGAAAGGAAGGGAAGGTGATTTAGATAAGGGAGTTAGCACAAAAATGGAGTTGTGAAAGTGCATGCTGTGTTGGAGGAATGGTTATTTATCTGATAGGAGAATAGGTACAAGGAAATTAAGATGCCTGAGTGCCTACTGTCAGATAGAGAGATACAGTGGTGAGAATGGTGGACTTGGGTTGTCTAGCTGTGAATGTCTCTTTCATTTACTGGCTGTGTAGTTTGTCTTCTTTTTTCTTTTTTTAATCATTTTACTCATTTATGGCTGCGCTGGGTTTTTCGTTGCTACACGGGCTTTTCTCTAGTTGTGGAGAGTGGGGGCTTCTCTCTAGTTTGCTGCACGGACTTCTCATTGCAGTGACTTCTCTTGTTGTGGAGCACAGGCTCTAGGTGTGGGGGACTTCAGTAGTTGCACACGTGGGCTCAGTAGTTGTGGCTCTTGGGCCCTAGAGCACAGGCTCAATAGTTATGGCACAAGGGCTTAAGTGCTCCTTGGCATGTGGGATCTTCCCAGACCAGTGATTGAATCCACATCTACTACATCTCCTGCATTGACAGGCAGATTCTTTACCACTGAATCATCTCATCTAGGAAGCCCTGGTTGTGTGGTTTTGTGAAAATGACTTAATCTCTCTGAACCTCACTTTCTTTTTCTGATAGTAACTGCAGTGACGATTCATTGAAATAATATACTTAATGACCAGTCTATTAGTATATATTTAATAAGGAATATTTATTATTATTCTGTGTGTATTCCAGAGATAATATTAATATCTAGAAGTTATTGAGGTTACTAAATTCCCCTCCCTGGTGCCTCAGATGGTAAAGAATCCACCTGCAATACAGGAGACCCAGGTTTGATCCCTGGGTTGGGAAGATCCCCTGGAGAAGGGAATGGCAACCCACTCCAGTATTCTTTCCTGCAGAATCCCATGCACAGAGGAGCCTGGCAGGCTGTAGTCCATGAGATCACAAAGAGTTGGACACGACCGAGTGACTAACACACGTACACATTGAGGTTACTACATGATTGACACTGTGCTGAATATGCATCATTCCATTTAATCTTCGCAACAGCTTTTTGACATGGCCACTATTGTTTTCCCCTCTTATAGTTGAGGAAATATCTTAGGAAGCTCACTGAGACAAACAGAACCACACCCGGTCTGGAGACTGGACATCAAGACTCTTCAAGAGAAGGACATTGGTAGGAAGTAAACTAGAATGAGGATCTGGGACTCAAATGGTCAAGTGCTATAGTGATAAGACAAAGAATTTGGATTTTCTCCCCTCAGCAGTAGAAAGTAGAGAAATATTTTTCTTGGAGAATTGACAGTATCAATCATTAATTCATTTAATAACTACTTATTGAATTAAACTAGTAAACTATGTGTAGCACTTTTTACTGCTTTTTGAATACAGAGTCCTCTTACTTGCTGTAGTCTGATGTTCTCATGTCCTGACTTGTGTTTTAGTAATCTTTGCACCCTAAGTTACTATATGCCTTTCCCCATGTTAAACATTGAGAACAAAGTGGTGACCAAAAGCAGAGTGGTCTCTGATCTCGTGGAACACACAACTTAGTTGGGGGTTGGGGCAAGTGGGTATCTAATAAGTACGCAGGGTAAAATTGCCACTGCGACCAGGGTTACAATGGTGAGGTCCACAGTGATGGATACGAGGAGAATTGGACCAAGACATGGAGATCAGAAATGTTTTCCTTGAGGAAAAGAGGCTTGGATAAAGAGCTGAAAGATAAGTAGAGATTAACTAAGCAGAGAATAGAAAGGGTTAGGAATAGCATGTGCAAAGACAGTGTGAGGGGAGGAAGAATTTGTGAGCCCAACGGGCAAAGAGGGGACAGGAGTGTCTGGAGGAAACAGACCAAAAACAGCACCATCCAATTAAAATATAATGAGAGTCAGACATGTAATGTAAATTTTCTAGTGGTCACTTAGGAAAGGTAGGGAAAAAAAAAGGTAAAATTAATTTTAAGTGTTTTTTTAACCCAATATGCCCATAATATTATCATTAAAAAATATAGGCAATATAAAAACTATCAATTTGGTATTTTACCTTTTTTCCCTTGCACTGTTTGAAAACCAGTGTGCATTTTAAATTTATAACACATCTAAATTTAGATACTAGATTTTCATCAGGAATATTTGATCTGTACTTAAATTTCATAAGATTTATAGTTGAAAAAATAACTGCACATGTCAGGTTCTTCCAAATATACTTAAAAGTTTTTGAATAATTGAATCAAGTATCATTTTAAATTTAAATTAATTAAACATAAATAAAATTAAGAACTCAGTTCCTCAGTTGCACGCATTGCATTTCAAATGCTTGATAATCACAAGAGGGATTGGCAACTACTCAGCCGGACAGTGAGAAATGGGAGTGTAAGACTGTGGACAGATCATATAGGCCTTGTAAACTTCATTCACATTTTTGTCTTTCTTTCAAAATCAGTGGGACACCCTGAAAAATGCTAGGCATGGGGTGATGTTAGGAGATGTGAGCTTTGAAAAGATCACTCAGCATTGTGGAGAATAACTTGGGGTTGAGCTGGAGGCAAGGAGAAAAGGGTTGATCAATGAAAATGCCATTGCCATAATTTAGGACAAAGATAATGGTAATTTGAACAAAGGTTTTGTTGGCAGAAGATACCAGTTCATAAATTCAAGAGATATTTAAGAGACAAAATCCAGAGGAGCTGATGTTGTTCAGTAGCTAAGTCTGAACATGTTATTGTTCAGTCCCTAAGTCTGAATTTGATGTTGTTGTTGTTTCTTTCCTATCCACAGAAATTGATAATACATTTGAAAAAGAGGATGACACTGAAAGAAGACCAAAGTTGGTTGCTATCTACTGCTGCTTTTTCTCTGCATCAGGAGTTTAGACAGGGCTCGGTGGGGATGGCTTGTCTCTGTTCCATCATGTCTGGAGTCTCATCTGGGGAAAATCAAATGGCCAGAAGTAGTGAATGCAACCATCTGAACGTTCCTCTTTCTCCTCTCCAGAGCCTGGGCTGGGATGACTTAATGATGTAGGCTCAGCCAGGGCTGTCTACTAGACTGACTACACATATCCTCTCTTTATGTATCTTGGGCTTCCTCATATCATGGCAGCCTTGAGGTTGCTGAAATTCTTACATGGTAGCTTCCCATGAGCATTGTATCAAATGAGCTGGAAGCTGTGTGACCTTTTATATTCTAGCTTTGGAAATCACATGCCTTCAGTTCCACTGTACACTATTAGTTGAAAAGGTCATAGGCTTACACAGGTCCTGAGAAGGGGAACAGAAAATCCATCACTCAATGGGAAGAATTTCAAAGAATTCACATCCATGCTATGTGTGTTTAATCACTAAGTCCTGTCTGACTCTTTGAGACCCCGTGGACTGCCATGTTTCCCTATCCTGAACTATCTCCCGGAGTTTGCTCTAACTCATGTCCTTTGAGTAAGTTATGCTATCTAACCATCTCATCCTCTGCCACCCCCTTATCCTTTTGCCATCAGTCTTTCCCAGCATCAGGGTCTTTTCCAATGAGTCAGCTCTTCACATTAGGTGACCAAAGTATTGGAGCTTCAGCAATAGTCCTTCCAATGAATATCCATGGTTGATTTTCTTTAGGATTGACCAATCTGATCTCCTTATAAAATCACATAAATGCAGTTTGGAATATTCTCATTTTATGATGCATCTGATGAGAAAAGCTGATTTCATTGGAAAAGACTCTGATGATGGGAAAGATTGAGGGCAGGAAGAGAAGGGGACGACAGAGGATGAGATAGTTGGATGGCATCACCGACTCTATGGACATGAGTTTGGGTAAACTCCGGGAGTTGGTGATGGACAGGGAGGCCTGGCATGCTGTAGTCCATGGGGTTGCAGAGTCAAACATGACTGAGAGACCAAATAAAAACAAAACATTTTGTAGTGCCTTTGAGTCATATAAGAGAGATGTTCATGTATCCTGATCTGGAATTCAGAGGAGACGTTCAGGATGAGACTATAAATGAACAAATTTTCTGTACTGATGTGGTAATTACAGTACAGATGAGAACCCTCAGAAGAGAATCTTGGTTGAATACAATGCTTTGAGGCTTTTCAGCTAGTTACTGTTCTGAATAAAGGACAAAAGTAGAACAGTCAGAGCAGCAGGGAGAAAGGCAGGAGGGTGTCATACCTGGGAAGCCAGGAGAAGCATGTGTTTCAAAAAGGAAAGAGTAGTAACAGCTTTAAATCTTCGGAAATGTCAAGAATGATAAAGGCAGATGATGTCTATTGGGTTTGTTGACAGGGCAGCTGTTATTTATCATTTAAGAATAATTTTGATGTTTTAGAAATAAAGATCTGGATGCAATACAAAAGAAGGGTTGCTGCAGAGAGAGACTAAGTTTAAGAAACTAGTGACTGGTTGATTCTTGTTGAAAAGTAGTAGTTACATTTCATCAAAATGAAAATATTAATTAGATTGTAGAGAGGCACAAAAAGGTGGATAAAATACATTTTTTTTGAGATGAACATTGCCTTTAGTCTTGTATCTTAAATAAATTTTCACCTATAGTATTTAGATTATTGGAGAAGAAAATGGCAACCCACTCCAGTATTCTTTCCTGGAAAATCCCATGGACAGAGGAGCCCAGAGGGTTACAGTCCATGGAGTCACAAATAGACACAACTGAGCATCTAAACAACAACAATTTCAAGCAATAAAAATTTATACTGAGTTTTTTGTTCTTGAATGGTAAATATAACTTTTTATTTCCTTTGTTCACTGGGTCAATCTACTGTACTTCATTTTTGTTGGACTGTTTTGACTTTGCTCAAGGGTATATATTATATGTGTATATTCCATTATTTTAATTATTATTTGCCTGATTTTGTAACTGCCATTTGTCTGGGATACATCTTTGGTTTCTTGTTTTTTGATATTTGTTTTTATCTCACTTAATGCCATAACAAACCACTTGTGGAATCTTCGTTACTGACCAGAGATCAAGCCCTGAGCCTTTGGAGTGGGAGCACTAACTCCAAGGCCCTAGACTAGCAGAGAACTAACCCTAAGGAGTATCAAATAGGGAGAACTCACACAAAGGAAACTAATGGAATACCAGACCCCGCATCACCCAACCACCAGTAGCACCCTGTGCAGAACGCCTCATCTAAGAAACAAACAAAACAGAAATACAAACCTAATCATCAGCAGAAGGATGACCACCTCACTCAGCCATGCCTATCAGAGGAAAAACAAACAAACAAAAACTCAGCACAAATCTCACCCTATATGATGCTTACACAAACCACTGGACCAACCTTAGGAGGGCAGAAACCAAAAGGAAGAAAGAATTCAACCTTGAAATCTGGGAAAAGGAAACCTCAAACACAATAAGTTTTTTTAAAAAAATTGAAAAGGCAGAGAAATATTGCACAAATGAAGGAACAAACTAGAAACACAGAAGTCCAAATAAATGAAGAGGAAACGGGCAAACTACCTGAAAAAAAACTCAGAATAATGATATAAAGATGATCAAAAACCTTGAAAAGAAAGTGGAGAAAATGCAAGAATCAATTAACAAAGACCTAGAAAAATTAAAGAATAAACATACAGAGATAAACAACACAATTACTGAAATTAAAAATACTCTAGAAGGAATCAATAGCAGAGTATCTGTAGCATAAGAACGAATCAGTGAGCTGGAAAATAGTGGGAATAACTTCTGAAAAGCAGAATAAAAAAAAAAAAGAGAAGAACTGAAGATAGTCTCAGAGACCTCTGGGACAATATCAAATGCACCAACATTCAAATTATAGGGGTCCCAGAAGAAGAGAAAAAGAAAGAGTATGAGAAAATTTTTGAAGAGATTATAGTTGAAAATTTCCCCAACATAGAAAAGGAAATAGTCAATCAAGTTCAAGAGGCACAAAGAGTCCCATGCAGGATAAACCCAAGGAGAAACATGCCAAGGCACACACTAATCAAACTAACAAAGACTAAATACAAAGAAAGAATATTAAAAGCTGCAAGGGAGAAGCAACAAGTAACATACAAGGGAAACCCCATACAATTAACAGCTGATCTTTCAGCAGAAACTCTGCAAGCCAGAAGGGACTGGCAGGATATATTTAAAGTATTGAAAGGGAAAAATCCACAACCAAGATTTCAGTACCCAGCAACAATCTCATTCAAAATTGATGGAGAAATAAAAAGCTTTTCAGGCAAGCAAAAGTTAAGAGAATTCAGTAGCACCAAACCATCTTTACAACAAATGTTAAAGGGACTTATATAGTCAAGAAATAAAAGAGAAGAAAAAAGATCTACAAAATCAACCCAAAACAATTAAGAAAATGGCAATAGGAACATATATATCAATAATTACTTTAAATGTAAATGGATTAAATGCTCCAACCGAAAGACACAGACTGACTGAATGGATACAAAAACAAAGACCCATATATATGCTGTCTACAATAAACCTACTTCAGACCTAAAGACACATATAGACTGAGTGTGAGAGGATGGAAAAATATATTCCATGCAAACAGGAAACAAAAGAAAGCTAGAGTAGCAATCCTCATATTAGACAAAATAAACCTTAAAGAAGATTACAAGAGATAAGGAAGGACAGTACATAATGATCAAGGGATCTATCCAAGAGGAAGACATAACAATTATAAATATCTATGTACCCAACATAGGAGCAACTCAATACATAAGACAAACACTAACAGACACAAAAGGAGAAATTGACAGTAACACAATAATAATAGATTTGAACACCCCACTCACACCAATGGACAGAAAATTAATAAGGAAACACAAGTCTTAAATAATACATTAAATGAGATGGATCTCATTGAAATCTTCAGGACATTCCATCCAAATGAAGAAGAATGCACCTTCTTCTCGAGTGCCCATGGAACACTCTCCAGGAGAGACTACATCTTGGGTCCCAAATCAAACCTCAGTAAATTTAAGAAAATTGAAATCGTATCAAGCATCTTCTCCAACCACAACGTTATAAGACTAGATACCAATTACAAGAAAAAAAAACTGTAGGAAACACAAACACATGGAAATTAAACAACACATTTCTAAATAACCAACAGGTTACTGAAGAAATCAAAAGGGAAATAAAAGAATTTATAAAAACAAATGACAATGAAAACATGACAACTCAAAACCTATGGGATGCAGTGAAAGCAGTTCTAAGAGGGAAGTTTATAGCAATACAATCCTACCTCAAGAAGTGAGGAAAACATCGAATAGACAACATAACTTTACACCTAAAACAACTGGGAAAAGAAGAATTTAACAACCCCAAAATTAGTAGAAGAAAATAAATCATAAATATCCAAGCAGAAATAAATGAAAAAGAAATGAAAGAAGCAATAGTAAAGATTGATAAAACTAAAAGTTGTTTCTGTGAGAAGATAAACAAAATTGACAAGCCTTTAGTCAGACTTATCAAGAAAAAAAGAGGAATCAAATCAACAAAATTAGAAATGAAAAAGAAGAGTTTAGAACAGACAATGCAGAAATACAAAGGATTATAAGAGACTATTATCAACAACTATATGGCAATAAAAATGATAACCTGGAAGAAATGGACAGGTTTTTAGAAAAGTTCAATCTTCCAAGACTGAACCAGGAAGAAATAGAAATTATGAGCAACCCAATTACAAGCACTGAAATTGAAGTTGTGATCAAATATCTCCCCCAAAACAAAAGCTCAGGACCAGATGGCTTTACAGGAGAATTCTATCAACCATTTAGAGAAGAGCTAATTCCTATCCTAGAGCTACTTCAAAAAACTGCATAGGAAGGAACACTTCCAAACTCATTCTACAAGGCCACCATCACCCTAATACCAAAACCAGACAAAGACAACACACAAAAAAAGAAAACTACAGGCCAACATCACTGATGAACATAGATACAAAAATCCTCAACAAGATTTTAGCAAACAGAATTCAGCAACACATTAAAAAGCTCACACACCAGGATCAAGTTGGGTTTATTCCAGGAATGCTAGGATTCTTCAATATGTGCAAATCAATCATTGTGATACACTATATTAACAAATTGAAAGATAAAAACTATATGATAATCTCAATAGATGCAGAAAAAGCCTTTGACAAAATTCAGCACCCGTTTATGATTAAAACTCTTAAAAAAAATGGACATAGAAGGAACCTACCTCAACATAGTAAAGACCATATATGATAAGCCTATAGCAAACATTATTCTCAATAGTGAAAAACTGAAAACATTTCCCCTAAGTTCAGGAACAAGACAAGGGTGTCCACTTTCATCACTATTATTCAACATAATTCTGGAAGTGCTAGCTACAGCAATCAGAGAAGAAAAAGAAGTAAAAGGAATCCAGATCAGAAAAGAAGTAAAGCTCTCACTGTTTGCAGGTGACACGATACTGTACATAGAAAACCCTAAAGATAGTATCAGAAAATTACTAGAACTAATCAGTGAATTTAGTAAAGTTTCAGAATACAAAATCAATACACAGAAATCACTTGCATTTCTATATACTAACAATGAAAAATCAGAAAGAGAAATTAAGGAATCAATCCTGTTTACCACTGCAACAAAAAGAATTAAATATGTAGGAATAAACTTACCTAAGGAGACAAAAGAACTTTATACAGAAAATTATAAGACACTAATGAAAAAAATAAAAGATGACATAAACAGATGGAGAGATATTCCATGTTCCTGGCTAGGAAAAATCAATATTGTGAAAATTACTATACTACCAAATGCAATCTATAGATTCAATGTGATCCCTATCAAATTATCAATGGCATTTTTCACAGAACTAGAACAAAAACTTTGTTTTTGGAATTCATATGGAGTTCATTGCATTTCCATATGCAATTCATATGGAAACACAGAAGACCCCGAATAGCCAAAGCCAACTTGAGAAAGAAGAATGGAGCTGGAGGAATCCACTGTCCTGACTTCAGATTATACTACAAAGCTACAGTCATCAAGACAGTATGGTACTGGCACAAAAACAGAAATATAGACTAATGGAATGAGATAGAAAGCCCAGAAGTAAACCCATGCACCTATGGGTACCTTAGTTTCAACAAAGGAGGGAAGAACATACAATGGGGCAAAGACAGCCTCTTCAATAAATGGTGCTGGGAAAACTGGACAGCTAGGTGTAAAAGAATGAAATTAGAAAACTTCCTAACACCATACACAAAGATAAACTCAAAATGGATTAAAGTCCTAAATGTAAGACCAGAAACTATAAAACTCTTAGACGAGAACATAGGTAGAACACTCAATGACATAAATCAAAGCAGGAAATTCTATGACCCACCTACTAGAGTAACGGAAATATGACCCACCTACTAGAGTAATGGAAATAAAAATGAAAGTAAACAAGTGGGACCTGGTTAAACTTGAAAGTTTTTGTACAACAAAGGAAATTATAAGTAAGGTGAAAAAGCAACCCTCATAATGGGAGAAAATAATAGCAAATGAAACAACTGACAAAGGATTAATTTCCAAAATATGCAATGCCAGAAAAACAACCCAATCAAAAAGTGGGAAAAAGACCTAAACAGACATTTCTCCAAAGAAGATACACAGATGGCTAACAAACACATGAAAATATGCTCAACATCGCTCATTATTACAGAAATGCAAATCAAAACTAAAATGAGATATCACCTCACAACGGTCAGAATGGCCATCATCAAAAAGTCTACAAACAATAAATGCTGGAGAGAGTGTGGAGAAAAGGGAACACTCTTGCAGTGTTGGTGGGAATATAAATTGATACAGCCATTATAGAAGACAGTATGGAGATTCCTTAAAAAACTAGGAATAAAACCATCATATGACCCAGCAATCCCACTCCTAGGCATATACCCTGAGGAAACCAAAAGTGAAAAAGACACATGTATCCCATTGTTCATTGCAGCTCTATTTACAATACTAGAACATGGAAGCAACCTATATCCCCATTGACAGATGAATGGATGAAAGTTGTAGTACATATCAGTTCAGTTCAGTTCAGTCGCTCAGTCATTTCTGACTCTTCGAGACCCCGTGAATCACAGCATGCCAGGCCTCCCTGTCTATCGCCAACTCCCAGAGTTTACCCAGACTCATGTCCATCAAGTCAGTGATGCCATCCAACCATATTGTCCTCTGTCATCCCGTTTTCCTCCTCCCCTCAATCTTTCCCAGAATCAGGGTCTTTTCCAATGAGTCAGCTCTTCGCATCAGGTGGCCACAGTATTGGAGTTTCAGCTTCAGCATTAGTCCTTCCAATGAACACCCAGGACTGATCTCCTTGAGGATGGACTGGCTGCATCTCCTTGCAGTCCAAGTGACTCTCAAGAGTCTTCTCCAACACCATAGTTCAAAAGCATCAATTCTTCAGCACTCAGCTTTCTTTATAGTCCAACTCTCACATCCATACATGACCACTTGAATAACCATAGCCTTGACTAGACGGATCTTTGTTGGCAAGGTAATGTCTCTGCTTTTTAATATGCTATCTAGGTTGGTCATAACTTTCCTTCCAAGGAGTAAGCATTTTTTAATTTAATTTCTGCAATCACCATCTGCAGTGATTGTGGAGCCCAGAAAAACAAAGTCAGCCACTGTTTCCACTGTTTCCCCATCTATCTGCCATGAAGTGATGGGACCTGGTGCCATGATCTTAGTTTTCTGAATGTTGAGCTGTAAGCCAACTTTTTCACTCTCTTTTTTCACTTTCATCAAGAGGCTCTTTATTTCTTCTTCACTTTCTGCCATAAGGGTGGTGTCATTTGCATATCTGAGGTTATTGATATTTCTTCTGGCAATCTTGATTCCAGCTGTGCTTCCCCCAGCCCAGCGTTTCTCATGATGTACTCTGCCTAGAACCTATTATACAGAGGGAAGTGAGTCATAAAGAGAAAGATAAATATTGTATTCTAAGGCATATATACGGAGCCTAGAAAAATGATACTGAAAAATTTATTTACATGTCAGCAATGGAGAAACATAGAGAATAGACTTATGGATATGGGGAGAGGGGAGAAGAGGGTGAGATGTATGGAAAGAGTAACATGGAAACTTACATTGCCACATGTGAAATAGATAGCCAATGGGAGTTTCCTGTATAGCTCCAGAAACTCAAACAGGGGCTCTGTATCAATCTAGAGGGGTGGGATGGGGTGAGAAATGGGAGGGAGGTTCAAAAGGGTGGAGATATATGTACATCTATGGCTGATTCATGTTGAGGTTTGACAAAAAAACAACAGAATTCTGTAAAGCAATTATCCTTCAATAAAAAAATAAATTAAAAAATGTATATAGAAAAAACAATGTATACTCAGTTAGTTTCACACAATGTTATGGATTTGAGAGGTATAAACATTGTCATAAATCTGACATAGCTATCTTCCCAAATCTGAGAACAAAATTTTGCCAGATTTGTTTTTTTCTTAAAATACATACACACAACACATAAGCAGAAATCTAATATTGTGGGACAAAATATTTTGTCTCAACATAGATTTGCTTTTTATGTACATTTTGATTTGATACTTTGTATGCATATAGTTATTTATCTAATGAATTTCAAATGTCTGCCATGAATTCCTAGAAACATAAATTTATATGATCTCATATTGGGCTAACAAGAATTTAAAGAAGATTCTGCAAAGATAACTATTTCTAGTACACCTACTTCAAATATCTTTTAAAAACTTGTTATACCAACGTAAAATGATGTTTAATGAGCTGAAACTACAGTGTTTTCTGTTTGATTGTTGAGATAAATCCTTCAAATCTTTGTTGCCATTGTCACTGCTGAGCTAGGTGGCACTTCACTCGAGCCCATCACATCATTTGTTTTCATGATCTGTACTTAGAGGTGCTACTGAATCAATGCCAGTCCCAAATGAATGATCACAATGGTCACAAAGAATGGGTCATGTGGTCGACAGTATGTTCATATTCTTGCAAAACCTGGGAGGGGAATCAGAAATACAAAATGTCGGTTTATTTTTCTGGTAAGACTGGCTTCTGTCACAACAAAAAAAAACACAGTTTAGTGAAATAATATTAATTATACATTGAACAAAATAAAGTGGTCAAATATGTTGCTTCATGAGATAAAGATCAACCAACCATTTGACTGATTTTAAGCCTGTTTTCTTTTATATGCAGATTCAGTTTCCCTTTATTTTTCAGTTCCTGTGAAAAGTTAGCATTTTTGTCTGACTTGGTAAGATGAGATATCCCAAAATGAAGAGTGAGAAAAGCATGGGTTAATGAAACTATGTTGACCTCTATTTCTATCCTCCCATTTTCTTTCATCCTCTCTTCCTTCTCTCCCTTCCTCCCTTGTCATTTTCCTTCTGCTGCTTTCTTTTGCACCTTCATTACTTTTACTTATTTTTCTTTCTACTACCTTGTTTTATTTATTTTTTTTTCCTTTTCAATCTGCCTCCATATCCTTTGAGCTTGGCAGTTCATTGAATTTCACCATTGATAACAGATTTAATCGTAGCTGATGAATTTTCTGCTAAAGGTGCTGAGTCCTAAATAATGCACGATGTAGATCATTACCTCTTAGCATTAGTGATCAAAGCAAGGGACAAACAGGTGAAATCTGGGGTTGATTTGCTTTAAAACAATCATTAAACTCTTTTGGTGTTGGCTTGCTATTTAGGAAATTTTATGAGAGCTGTATACAGTCTTTCTGAAATATGAGTCATATATTGGTTTCACTCAGAAAGAAACAATCTTCCAGGCCTACAGTGTTATCTTTAGTTATTTTTATTATATTGTGATCTACATATATACCACATAAAATTTGACATAAATTTACCATGCTTATACTTGTTGTATAGGAATTTACAAATTAAATACTATTATAGTAAATAAAAATGTGAACTTCAAATTTTAATGTAGGAATATGTTCCTTTGGATCTATTTTTGTCTTTACAATTATCTGTTGCCTTTAGTCACCAGATTCAGAGTATACCTGGTAGCATTTCAATAGTATATAAAGCAATATAGTAAATTCAAGTTCTGGATAATCTGGCATTCATCAGAAAGCAGTAGTCTAATGTTGTTTTATTGTTATTATTTTATTTTAAATTGACAGATAATTACTTTACAGTATTGCATTGGTTTCTGCCAAAAATCAACATGAAATGCAGAGTTCTTGTTAAGTCTATAAAGCTGTCTTCTTCATCTGAAGAAAAAATTAGCATGTGATGTTATTAAAATTTGTATTAAGTGGGTATGTAGTCCAATTAGTTCTGGAATCAGAATCTAGAAAAAGTATTTGAAGTTGGTTTCAACTCTTTATAGGAGAAGAAAAATTTTTACTTTTAACAAAAGACGTCAATGGACTATTGATGAAAATCACTAAATATTAGAAATGGATCCTCTATTGTTTTAGACTAGGAATATTCAAGCCCTCATGAAGCTATTATTTGGCATTTAGCCTTGGCCTGAACATTTTATTTTAAGACTAAGCCATTTTTTTTTCTTTTTCATCTAAAAAGTATAAAGACAGTGTATTGAACTACCACAAACTGTTATTTTTGCCATGTAGAAACAAAGTCTTGGCTTTTTAAAAAATTAGGAAATTAAGTGCTTTTATCATAGAAGTATCTATCAAATGTAAAGTATTCATATAGAAAAGGAATTTTATATTTATTTCTAGCATAATGATTCAGTATGAGAACAGTAACTTAGATCAGACTGCTTTGCTCCTAGATATATTCACCAGAAATTAAATGTGTTCATGATTTGTCACATGCATGCTTGTAAATAAGTACAGAAAGGTGTACACCAAAATCCTGTGGAAAATCTGGTAATACATGGTAATTCAGATAAATTATAATAAACAATTTTTAAAATAAACTTTTAACTTGACACTAGTTTTAGATTTACAAAAGAATTGATACAATAGGAGTTCTCCAACTGATATAATAGGAGAGAGTTCCCATACAACCCAACCCCAGTTTCCTCTATTATTAATAGTCTATATAGATGGGGTACAATGTCCAGTACATTGGATCAGTACTGATATTATTATTAATTGTAGTCCTTGTTTATTCAGATTTTTCTTTGTTTTACCTGACATTTTTTGTTCCAGCATCCAATCCAGGATGCTGCATTACATTTTGTTGTCAGGTCTCATTGACAGGCTGTTGTCCAGTCTCCTCTTGGCTGTAGCTGCTTCAAATACTTTCCTTGCTTTTGATGACCTTGAGAGTTTGAGGAGTAGTGGTCATGCATTATGTAGGACGTCACTCTATTGGATTTTGTCTGATGTTTTTCTCATGATTAGACTGGGGTTATGAGTTTTGGTGAGGGAGATTGCAAAGGCTAAGTGCTTCTCCCATCACATCATATCAAAGGTCTGTACTTTTAAGATGACTTATCACTGTTGATGTTGACCTTGATCATCTCACTGAGGTAGCTTGTCACTTTTCCACTGTACAGTTACTTTCATCATCCTTTTTACATGTCATTCTTTGGAAGGAAGTCAGTACGTGCAGCCCATACTCAAGGTGTAGAGAATTATGCTCTATCTCCTTGAACATAAATTATTTGGAAATCTCCTGTACAAATTTGTTTCTTCTCCATTTATTTGTTTATTAAGTTATTTATTTATCTTAGTATGGACTCATGGATTCATGGATATTTGTCTTACACTTGGGGTTATAATCCAATAAGCCTTTGGGTTGTTGCTCAGATTGTTCCAACACTGGCCAATGTGAGCTCTTTCAATTGTCTCTTATATCCCTTTTACAGGTTCCCACCATTGTGTTTATTTTAGCATTTTCTTACTTTCTGGCACTACTGATACTCCAGGCTGTCGTGTGTATTGTATCTCCTTCCCCAGTCCTAGAATTAGCCATTTCTCCAAGAAGCCTGTAGTTCCTTTTATGAGAGTATGGTGTTAAAAACTACTCTCTGGGCCCTAGATGTTCTCATTATTACTTGAGTGCCAATGCTTCTAGGCCTTCTTAGCTGGCAGAGCAAAGAAATGCATGTGTCTGTGGTAATCTGTGCATGTACATATTTAAAACATGGAATGAATTTTTCCCTAGAGCCGCCAGAAGACATGCGGTTCTGATGACACCTTAATTTTCACCCCATAAGACTCATTTTGGATTTCTGACTTCCAAAACTGTCACGGAATAAATTTGTGTTGGTTTAAGTCACTAAGTTCATGGTAATTTATTACAACAATAATAGGAAACAAATATAGCTAAAGACAAATTATGGTGAACATCTTTTTCATACATTTATTTGCCTTTATATCTTTGGTGAGATGTCTGTTCAGATCATTTCCCATTTATTAAATTAGGCTATTTTTCTTATTGTTGCATTTTAAGAGTTTGTGTTTTTGGATACAAGTCCTTTTTCAGATACCTTATTCATTAATATTTTCCTCTAGTCTGTGGCTTGTTTATTCATTCCACTAATATCATTTGTAGAACAATTTTAATTTTAATAAAATCTAACTTTTTCTTTTATGGATTATGCTTTTGTTGTTGTAGCTAAAAGTCATAAACAAATGTAAAAATCATATAGATTTTCTCCTATGTTTTCTTCTAGAAATTGTTTGTTTTGCATTTAGTTCTATGATCCATTTTAAGTTGATGTGAAAGGTTTGCACCCAGATTTATTTTCTTGCATATTGGCCAAACTTTACCAAAATTAGCCAGGCTCCTCTGAGCTTTCTTTGTGAGTAGGTTTTAACTCTCCTCAGAATGTGGATTTTAATACTATTCTCCAAAAAACAAAAACAACTTTATTTCCTTTTTCCAATGTGCATAGTTTTTATTTCATTTTATTTTCTTATTGCATTTGTTAGGACTTCCAATAGTATTTTAAGTAGTAGTTCCATATTCCTAATCTTAGGAATATATGTGTATGTAGTTACTTATATGATTTGTTTGTAGGTGTTTTTGATCAAGTTGAGTAAGGTCCTGTTTATTTCTAATTTACTAAAAGTTTTATCACGAATTGGTATTAGATTTTGTCAGTTGTTTTCTTATGTACCAATTGTATAAGCATATGATTTTTTTCTTTGCAGTTGGTTGATATGTAGTTTATATTGGTTGAATTTGGAAAGTTGGACCAGGTTTGCATACTAGGAATAGGTCCCACTTGGTTATGGTATATAAATACTTTTATACATTGTCTCATTAAATTTGTAACATTTTCTGAAGGATCTTTGTGATTACATCCATGAGAGATATTGGTCTGTAGTTTTCCTGTCTTGTAATGTCTTTATCTGACTTTGGTTTTGTGTAATGATGATTCTCATTAAATGAGTTTTGAGTTAGGAAGTGGTCTCTATTTCTACTTTTTGGAAGAGATTGTGGGGAATTCAAGTTCTTCAGAGTAGAGTAGAGTAGAGTAGTAGAGTAGTGGACAATTGCTCTGACCCAGACTTTCCACGTGGGAGTAAGCACCTTCCCCATATAAGAAAGACTGTGGATTTTCTGTATTATTCATGGCTGAAAGTAATATCTCAATATACTTTCAGTTATATTCAATTGTATGTGATTAAAACTATGTGGAAGATGATTAATTGTTGATTTGATTTGTTTAGGCTCTATTTCCTATTTCTCCTTGTGTGAGTTTTGGTAATTTGTGCTGTTCAAGGAATTGATCTATTTTACCTAAGTTATGAACTCTGTTGACATAGAGTGTAGTGTTCATTCCTTTCTTATTTTTTTAATGTCCATGAGTGATGATACATCTTTCATTTCTAACATTGGTAATCTCTGTCTTCTCTTTTTTGACTTGGTTAGCTAGACTAGAGCTTTTGGGGCTATCCATTTCTCTTTGTATGAATAGTAGTTTGTTTGTTTATTTTTAGGAAATTATTCTCTGTCATCTAAATTTTCAAGTTTATGTAAATAGAGTTGTTTGCAGTTTGTTCTCATTTTTGATATCTACAGAGTCTGAGTGAATAGCTTCCTGTTTTATTTCATATATTAGCAATCTGTGACTTCTCCTTTTCTATTTTGTTCATCTTGCTAGCATTTATCACTCTTTGACCATGTGAAAGAACCAACTTCTATTTTTGCTTGTATCTGTTGCTTTCCAATTTTTAGTTTTATTGGTTTCTGCTCTAATTTTTATTATTTCTTTTCTTTTACTTATGTTAGGCTCAAATTACTCTTTTTCTTTAGCTGCCTGAGGTAGAATGTAGGTTATGGATTTTATATCTTTCTTATTTTTTAATGTACACACTTAATAATATAAATTTCTTTCTGAACACTGCTTTCACTGTAGTCACAAACTTTGTCAAGTTGTATTTTTATTGAATTTAAAATATTTGGAAAGTTAGGATATGGATTTTAAAAAACATTAAAACTGTAATACAGCAATAAAAATTTCTTATAGAAGTACTTTTGGATTCTGAGAATACCCAAGGGTTTGTGCTCTCACATTTGAGATATCTAGTAATCACTAATGACACTTTGTCATGATCCATATTGAAATCTTCTTGACGAGCAAGTTGGAAGTCTGACAAAAACTGTTAGAAGGACATAGCACTATGATTTCCATAGTAAGACCAGAAAATCAGTACTGTGTGTTGATACTTAGTCTCAGAAAAATTTACTCTGCAGAAGGAAACCTTTGGACAAAATGTCACTGAGGTGACATTAGCCATTTTGTGCCAAAGAGCTTCCATATGAAGGCATGCCTTGAGAAATGATGATAGTCAGACTTGGGACTCTTTCCAAGAGTTACCAGGTAGGTGATTCCAGCCCTTTCTAGTACTGTAGAAAAGCTAAGAAAGTAGAGTGCTTCTTCTTTCTGATAATGAAAAATAAAGAAGTAGTTGTACACACTTTTCCATAGCCATGAAACTCTATTCTCGTAGCTGTGAAAGGTTTTTCTCTGATCTACTCACACCTTTCATTACATTTTGTTTCTCCACTTATGTTTTGTATTTTCTGGGTCCTTATTCTGTATTCTTATTGAGTTTAAAAATATTTTAAACTCAATATTTAAATATTTAAAAATTATCTAAAAATAATTTCTTAACAAAGTAAGTAGGCAATTCTCAATCAATCTCTCTGTCTTTCCATCTGTCTTTCAGTCAGTCTCTCTTTCATGCTAGGTACAGCCTATGTGCAAGGATAATTAGGTTTTACTTTATACTTTCCAAGTCCCCTAATCTGGTCACAATTTTCCCCACCCACATCCTATTTTTCCCCTGTAACCTAGTAAGAAATAGTCTACAGGTTGTATCATGAAGTGATGAATGTTTTTCTAGAAGCTACCATATTTTTAATCCTGCACAAGGGCCTCTCATACATAAATGAATTAAATGACTTTCTCCTTCCAGAAACTACAGACTTGTTGGATTGACAAGACTAATAAAATAATTAGTGAGTGATATAATCAATATGTTATTAAGCCCTGAGTGGTCAAATAATGACCATAAATACCATGAAAACTTCATGTAAAATTGTTCACAGTGTTCCTTTTCCTTTGGAGAGTTTAGAAAGAGTCTGTTCAAAAGATTTGTCAAGAGCATCTCATCAGTTGTTTATATTGGAAGGGACAGAAAATGGGTGAAGACTAAAATATCCATGTCATTAATAAACTCAAGATAGCTCAGGTCAGTGACCTTGCAAATTGTTTTTTAATGCATAGATACATCATTTCCTCTGATTTTGTCTCCTTGGATGATTTTTGGAATGTGATCTCTATTGGAAAGGAAAAGAATCATTTTTGACTGACTTTCAGAAAGAGATGTCTCTACCTTGTTCTGTGTGTATGTATGTATACCCTTGCAAGTGCGCACACATGTACTTACTTATACACTTATACACATGCACAAAGAGGAAGATCCACTGCTTTGTGCTCAATGTAAATGTTTAACTGTTTATTGAATTTAAATGAATACCAATGTCGTTCGTCAAAAACCTCTCAGATCTTTTCCTTTACTCTCAAGTTAATGAACAATACCTGGTGCTTCCTGGAGGCAAAAAGAAGCCTGAGGAAAGTGGCCATTGGGTAGAAACTTAGAATGGGACTGACTGCACACAGGTGAAGAGCTTGCAATGATATACAGGGGTGCTCCATGCTCATGCTCTTCTTCTCAGGTGGACCATCCCAATAGCCTCCTAATTGCTGCTTTAATGTTTCTCCAACTGAAGTTGTATACTACTTTTATGGCTTTTGCCTTATCTGTGTACCACTTGTGTCGTTATTAATTTGATCCATCCTTTATGTCATAAAATACTTAATACTTTTACTAGCAGCAGGAGTAGCAGTATTACAGGGCATTTTGTGTTACTTCTGCAAATGTAAAACCAGTATCTCATGGTCTGCATCGAAGAACTTCATTTTAAAAAGATTTTTCCTGGGCTTCCTTGGTATCTCAGGGATGAGTGAAGAGTTAAAGTCATTCAGTCATGTCTGACTCTTTGCGACCCCATGGACTATACTGTCCACGGAATTCTCCAGGCCAGAGTACTGGAGTGGGTAGCTGTTCCCTTCTTCAGGGGATCTTCCCAACCCAGGTCTCCCACATTGCAGGCAGATTCTTTACCATCTGAGCCACCAGGGAAGCCCATCAATGCAGGAGACATGGGTTCAATCCCTGGTCTGGGAGGATCCCACATGCCACAGAGAAGCTGAGTCCGTGTGCCACAGCTGTTGATCTTGTGCCCTAGAGCCTGGGAGCTGCCACTACTGAGCCCACGTGCCACAACTACCGAAGCCCACATGCCCTATAGCCTGGGCTCCACAGTAAGAGAAGTCACAGCAAAAAGAAGTCTGTACATCACAACTAGAGAAGAGCCCACACAACAAAGACCCAGCACAGCCAAATATAAATAAGTAAATAAAATTATTAAAAATATCTTTCCACAAAATGTTTGGGTACAAATCACCAAAATATCAAAAAATCCACCTAAAGTTAGTTGATGGTCCACTAAGGCATGCATGTCACATTCCAGGCAGTATGGATATACAGAATAAGGTCCACATGACCAGAGCAGACAAAACCTCAGTGATCCAGCCCTGGTTTCTCCCCAGCTCTGTCTCTTTCTGAATCATTTGTCACATCTCAATGCTTGGCTTGCGTGAATAATTCATATTTCCCCAAGCCGCCTTGTTTTAGAGGCCTGGTTCACAGCATCTCTTTGGTGCCAAAAAAGTTTCACTCCTTTGTTTATCTAGAAAATATCTTCACACCTTGCAGACCTAGAGCATCATCTTTTCTCTGTACCCTAAGGTGAATTTACTTCTTTTTCTCTGTCTCCTCCTTTAACCCTTAATGGCCTTCCTTGTTAGGGAGTCTTTCTTTCTTGATCAGATTACAAATGCTTTCTGATAACTTGCAGGCACTCGGTGCTTATAGAATGAAAAAAAAAAATGACGGCAGAGTAAGTGATTGAATTCATGGGGGCAATCTCTGTGGTACCCCTTAAATTAATGTTTCTCCATACTTTCTCAGGCTTCCCTGGTAGCTCAGCTGGTAAAGAATCTGCCTGCAATGCAGGAGATCCCAGTTCTATTCCTGAGTAGGGAAGATCCCCTGGAGAAGGGATTGGCTACCCACTTGAGAATTCATGGGCTTCCCTGCTGGCTCAGATGGTAAAGAATCCATCTGCAATATGGGAGACCTGGATTCGGTCCCTGGGTTGGGAATATCCCCTGGAGGAGGGCATTGTAATCCACTCCAGTTTTCTTGCCTGGAGAATCCCCATAGACAGAGGAGCCAGGAGGGCTACAGTCCATGGAGTCACAAAGAGTTGGACACGATTGAGTGACTAATTAAATGTACTTTCTCAAGCCTGAAATTCTGCAAAGGAGATAGAGTTCCTTTAAGTCTCTGTGTTTGCTGTTAACGTTTAATGCCCCTAGGATTGGAATCAGTCAATCATGTTAAAGTGTTTGAAGATTCATCTGAAGGTTTTGCATACCATGTCCAGAGAGTAGGTTTTGAGAAGAGGGGATTAGGAGAGAATAGGAATGTGAATGCTGAGGGGAAGATGACACCAAAAAAACATGAAAAATTTGGAAAGGAACTGTCCATTCTGAGAGTTTAGCTATAGACCACCATATTGGTACTTTTAATCAGAGCAGGCTAGAGTGATACAGAGAAGCTTAGGTCATAGAGAAAGTGTTAGCCCCACTACTACATGCTCAATCCTGGCTCCCGGGTAGAGGTGACTATGAGGAGAGAGGAAATTCCGTGGGAAGAACACACTGGACTCATAGGAACTATAGTGATACGTATCTTGAGGAGACTCAGTTCTTGATATTTTGAGCAATAACCAATATGAATATTTTGAGCAATAAAAAAGCAATGGGTAACTACTGTATTTGTTGAAATTGATCTGCAGGGGGAAGGTGTGGTCCTGTAGGATGGCAAAGATGATCATTTTTTTTAGATATGCATAGCTGTAAGCATCTATGTAGGAGGAATGGAATAGGAAAGAAAGGAAAATTCTATTGGAAAAGCTAAAATTAATTTCATAATATCACAGTTGAAGATAGTACAAGATCATGAAATTGAAATATATTAGAGAAAATAGCCAGTGTACCCCCTTAACTTGCTTTCCTTTTTAGTCTCACGCAGAAGAAATAATTCTGATCTTCAACTGAGAGTTGGCAGGTGTAACACTTTCAACTTAGAACCAACTCTTAGGTCTGTATGTCACATGTTTTGTTTTTTTAATTGTCATTTAATTTTGGTGAAATAGCTTTGTAGAACCATCCTTCTTTTGTTTCTTCTTTAAAACCATTAATTTTCACAAATAAAGGTCTTGGTATGTCAGTAGGACATGTTTAAAACATATAACATCTGAATTGTTTCTATAGTGAACAAGAAAGAAAATAAAGAGCCAGGCAAGAAATCCTCTAAAATTTAAAATGATTGTGAAAACTTTATTTCTATGGGAAAATTTGCTTCTTTTCTACAAAACATAAAGTATTTCCTTCTGTAGTCTTAAGGAGGCTGTGAAATATCTGATGGAGAGGCAGATGAAGGAGGATTTTTTCTCATTTAGAAAGACATGAGCCTGTGATAGATAAGCCTAGCTGTTATATGAATTATATTGGTTCTCTTTTTCTCTTTTAAGAATTTTATACAGAGGGAAAAATTCTAGAATATAAGTGTCTATATACATATATATATTTTAATGACCTGAAATTAAAAAGGCACTAGATTGTAGAAACACATGTCCACATTAATGAAAGTCCTGGGAAATAGAAGTTTGGTTACCATCACTGCAAGGGGGCCAGCTGTCATAATTCTGGCTCAGTTGGGCTTTTTACTTGGGGGGTCCTATTCATTATCTTTGGAATGCCACATAAGTGATTCTCTGAGGATACCATCTAATAAAAATACCATCCAGACATGTTCTGTTATTTCTACCTCTTCCTTCCTCACCAATTCAAGTCTCTAATTATTACCAGAAACTAAATTCAAGAGAGTTCCTGATGTTGGTAGTATCTACTGTTTCCTGTTTGCCATCACAAACTAAATAATGGAAGACTAGCTTATATATATATATATATTTTTTTTTAAAAGAAAGATTATGTTTGTATATTCTAGTATGAACACATAGTACATACTCTCTAAAGTTCCCATGTCTGGTATTGTAGCTTGAATCCTGAATTTTAACCCAGAAATCATGCAGTTATTCAGCGTCTGCAATGCCTGCTTCAATTGTCAGTTTCAGAAAAGTATACCACGCTTTCAAATGTCTAGGCATTACCTGAGAGCAAACTTTGTTGGCACAATATTTTACAGTATCCAGCTTCTTTTTATTGCAAATCCCTTGTCATTATTATTATTTCACACCAAGAGCCCATATCCTGCTACAAAACACTGTAAGTAGTAGCGTATGTGAAAACAATCTGTGTTGTGGAATTTATATCATAAAATTCCTTCCCTTTGAGATACGTGAAATCTGAGCTCCTGTGGTTCTGAGGAGCTTGATACTGTGACAGATTATCTGTGCATGTGTGTGTGTGTTTGTGTGTGTGTGTGAGTGCTGGGGAGCAGCAGCGGAAAGGCAGTAGAATCGTTTGGAATGGAAGGATCCTCATGACACATGGGATGATGGAAATGAAGCAATAAATTCCCAAGCATCCTGAGGCACTTTCCAATATAGCCAGAATGATGCAAAAGTCCAGTGAAACTTTAGCAGACAGAGTAGGAAGGGAGCGTCTAGTCAGAAACCCATATCTTGTGTTTTGTTTTATGCTACGTGGTATGAACATAATACTTGTCTTATTAAATTCTAAGCATGTTTCCCATTTAGGGAAATGTGCAACCAAGCAGACATTTTAAAGAGCTGAAGTATAAAAATATAAAAAGATTTAGTGTCTCTCTCCAGGCCAGATATGTGGAGCTGTGGCTTATACATAGTGTGTGCTTTAAGTTTAGCAGAGTTCCCAGAGCTGCACCACAGAGTAAAATGCTTCCAGGAGGTTTTCATTTCAGCAGCATTGTACGCAGAGACCTACTACCCCATCCTTCTCTGCTAAAGTATAACTTCAAATTCCAAGCACCTGGGAAATTCCCAGGAGTTCAGCGAGAACAATAATGGCCTAAAACTTCTCCAACCAACCCAGAGACCATACTCTTCTGCCCTGAGAAACCCGTCTTGGAAGAATCCAGTTCTGCCCCTCGACATCTGTGCCCACAGTCCAGCCAGGAGAGCAAAAGCCCAGAACTGGGGGAATTTGTGCCATGTTAAATCCATGGCCACCCATCTCCACAGCGCTTTTAACACTTCATAGAAATTCTAATGAGATTTTTTTTGTTGTTGTGAGCCTTGCTTCCCCTCTCTCTGGAATGGCAATTTAAAACATTTTCCACTCAACTCACATCTGCAATTTGCTTTCTTCTTGTTTCTGGCAGATGTCTGACTTCACAGAAAATTAAAATAGAAACCATGAAAGCGAACCACTTCAACTTCCTGCTGTCATATCTACAAATCTACCTTAAATTGCCCCTTTTCCTTTTACCTCCCCTGCCGGCACAAAGGAGAAAGTGTCCCTTCTCCAAGTTACTTCTCCTCTGGACTGACTCCCCAAGGCCACTATCGTCCTCCAAAAACAACAGCCAGGTCCTACCCAGCTGACCTCTTTCCTGGCTCACAGTAGAGGTTTCCTGTACAGCACTCCACTTTCTTCTTGTCTACCTGCTCCATCCAGACTGCAGCCAGAGGGAACCTGCAACACACAACTGGGGTCATGTTACTGTCTTGTGCAAAACCTTTTTTCATGGCCTGAACTATGTCTAACCCCCACAGCATTCATATGTTGAAGCCCTAAAGCCTAGGACCTCAGAATGTGACTGTATTTGGAGATAGAGTTTTTGAAGACGTGTTTAAAATGAGGTCATTATGGTGGCCCCCAATCTAGTAGGACTGGTATCATTATAGGAAGAGCAGAGTAGGACATAGACTCTCATAGAGAAAAGACTACATGAAGACAGTCAACAACAAGCCAAGGAGGGAAACCTCAGAACCCCTGCTGATACTTTGATCTTGGATTTCTAGCCTCCAGAAGCAGAAAAAAGTTTATTGGTTAAGCCACCCAATCTCTGTGGTACTTGGTTAGGGTAGCCCTAGCAAACTCATACACTTTCCAGTGACTGTCAGTCATCTCCAGCAAAGTATATTCATTCAATGGGCTTTCAAATGAATAGAAAGTCTATTCATTTCTAAGGCCCAGGACTATCTGGCCCATGCTTACTTCTCTTGCTTCATCCTTGGCCACTCTGCCCCTCTCTCTGTTCCAACCACACTGGCTTCTGAACTGTTCATTGAATATGCTATTATCTTCCTTCTTCTGATATTCTTAGATGTATTGTCCCATCCTCATGAAACATTCCTACCTGCTCATGCTACACATTCACCTACTTAGCACGCTCATCTTTCAGGTCTCAACATAAATGTCACTCCTTAGAGAAACCATCCTTGTACCCTAAGCCTAGGTTAGATTCCTCTCTAGTAAGCTTACATAGCATTCTGTACATCTCATATCATTCTGTACAGCCCATATCACTCCCAATCATTTGGTCAATATATGTTTTCTCTTGAAGACTGTAACCTTCAGGGACTCAGGAACTTATTCTACTTTGCTCACTGTTCTGTCTGCAGTCCGTGTGCCTATTTCTGTCATATATTTGTACTCTTAGGCTAAAAACAGACAGGATCATAAATCCTGGCAGAAAAGTAGACAGTTATAGTATTGCTTTGGACATGGTGTTGGTAAGATTTCCAGTGATTACCAAAATCCAATGAGGTAGGTATCTGTTCCTGAAGTTGAAATAGTAATGTCATTGCCTATTGAGAAAATGTAGTTTACTGATTCAGTTCAGCTTATCAGAGGCAAAGATTATTTTTTATTTTCTTAAATTTATCAAATGTTCAGAATTTATTGGACTAGACATACACTAGGTCTAATTTATTTGGGGATATAATTGAAACAATTCTGCAAAAGATTAGATTTTATATCTTTGCCTGGCATTCTTTATTTTTATAGAAAGAGTGAAAATGTGTACAAAATTGGGGCACAGTCATAGGGCACATGGCAATGCATGTGTTACAATCATGGGAAGTAGGGTTTGCTGCAGTTCTTCCTCTCTGGTTTATACCAGAAGGTGAAGACCCTTATAAGAAGCACTTAGAGGTTCAGAGTCTCTTCTGTGGTGTGCGGTGGGAGTCAACAGCAGGTAGATGTGGAGGAAGCACTGTCAGGGACCACTTTCTGAAGGGTGGTACACAGATGCCGCAAGAGTGAACATGTGGTTTGTGTACCTGGCTCTTGTGATCAGGAGGAGGGTAAACGTGACAACAATGCCACGCCAAGAGAAGTCTTTCATAGCACTTGTGTGATAAGTACAATGGTGCCGTCTATTTGAGACTGATATTTTTGATGGGATTAACTATCCCTGAGTGGTGTGGGGACAAAAAGACTAATGTAGCTGGCCATCACTTGCACATTTATTTACATGTCAGGGCTTTTGTTCAGATTGTGACTGAAGCCTATTTGTAGAACCAGGCATAATGAGGTAAACTTCATTGAGATTCACTTCAGGACATACCCAAACAAACAAGATCTTCATTCTGAGCCCATCCAAATGTCTGTAATTTGGTAAATTACTCATTCTGTTTGAATGCATTAGTCATCATTTATGAATGTCAGTGAAATTGAATGGACTTCCCTCAAAGCACTATAGAACATTTCCATTATGCTACAAATGCCTTTTTTTCCAAGACATATTTTTCTACTGCATTTACAATTTCTGATCCATGAACTAGATAGGCATCCCAGGAAATAAAAAATCATGGTCAAAGAGCTAATGGGTATTTATAAAATATTTGTTTTAGATTTGAGCAGATTAAGGTCACATCACATATGTTAAAATGTGTAAACCTTCATAATCTTCAGGTTTAGTCAATACTTACTGCACCTTGGAAATCTTAGTAACCTTCAGCATGAACAGCTATCAATACAAAATAAAATAGGAAGAATCTTAAGGAAGATAATACCTCAATAACTCACTTTCTCAAAAAAATATTTAAAAACAATTTGGCATGATAAAAGTTTTTTATTGAGTATATTGACTCATGGCAAATAATAAAAATATAAAAGGCCTTGGAAAGATATAAGACCTAGAAGACTTTTCTGATACCTTGACATTTTGTGTTCTCTTTAAAGTCAAAGAGTTTTAACAAGACAGCAAAGAGAGAAATCTTACATTTTGCCATTATACAGGTATTTGCAGTGAAGTTATGTCAATTAAAAATTCCTATTCCAACACATTTTACTTGCTGCATGCCAGCTGTAAGTCTTTATACCACATTGCAAATGCATGATGATGACAGGAGATAAGATAAAGGCTTACCATTGAATTTCTGAGTGTATTTATGTAATTCCCTAAATTCTGATTTTTTTCTGTGCCAGAGTAATATACTGAGTTCTCTTTTACATTTATTTAAGGAGTGATGGAGACAATGGTGTCTGTAAGTCATTATTGTTCAAATGACTAGAATTTCTGCTTCCCAGGTGGCTCAGTGGTAAAGAATCTTCCTGCTAATGCAGAAGACTGGGATTTGATCACTGGGTTGAGAAGATCCCCTGGAGAAGGAAAATGGCAACCCACTCAAGTATTCCTGCCTGGGAGATTCCATGGACAGAGGAGACTGGGGGCTACAGTCCATGGGGTTGCAAAGAGTCAGACACAACTGAGTAAACAAGCATGCTGCTGCTGCTAAGTCGCTTCAGTCGTGTCCGACTGTGTGCGACCCCATAGATGGCAGCCCGCCAGGCTCCCCCGTTCCTGGGATTCTCCAGGCAACAACACTGGAGTGGGTTGCCATTTCCTTCTCCAATGCATGAAAGTGAAAAGTGAAAGTGAAGTCGCTCAGTTGTATCTGACTCTTCATGACCCCATGGACTGCAGCCTACCAGGCTCCTCCGTCCATGGGATTTTCCAGGCAAGAGTACTGGGGAAATGAGCATGAATGCTTATTAATTTAGCAAGGAAATGTTCTTCTCAGGAAAGGATCTTTTAAACTCTTTCCCTGGAAAAAATTTTTAAGTGAAGTTGAATTTTTAAATGTTAGCAAGAGAAGTCTACTAATCTAAACATGAACTCCTAATTTTTCCTATATCTCAGAACTTTCCCTATGGTATGCATTGGCAACTCTAGTTTTTCTAAAGAGAAAGTTGGCTATTCTAGAATCTCTGTAAAAAAATCTCTTCTTCAATTGACCCATTATATCTCAGCTACACATATGCTGCTTACTTTCTCTACACATTCCTTGAATTTTAAATCCTAGAGGACTTTCTTTCATTATAAGAAACCTGTTTCCCTTTTAGTAATTCAGATTTGAGGATGATTTGATTCACAATTATATGGCTATATACGTTTTTGGCTTAAGCATGTATGTGTGTTTAGCAAGTATTTGTTACACAATTGCATTCATTTCACATGCTAGCAAAGTAATACTCAAAATCCTCCAAGCTGGGCTTCAATAGTACATAAACCTAGAACTTCCAAATGTACAAGTTGGATTCAGAAAAGGCACAGGAACCAGAGATCAAATTGTCAACATTCACGGATCATTGAAAAGGCAAGAGAATTCCAGAGAAACATCTACTTCTGCTTCATTGACTACACTAGAGCCTTTGACTGTGTGGATCACAACAAACTGCAGACAATTCTTAAAGAGATGGGAATACCAGGCCACCTTACCTACCTCTTCCAAAACCTGTATGCAGGTCAAGAAGCTACAGTTAGAGCTGGATATGGAACAATGGACTTGATCAAAACTGGGAAAGGAGTAGCTCAAGGCTGTATATTGTCACCCTGCTTATTTAACTTATATTCAGAGTATATCATGCGAAATGCTGGGCTGGATGAAGCACATGCAGGAGGAGAAGGGGACGACAGAGGATGAGATGGTTGGGTGGCATCACCAACTTGATGGATATGCGTTTGAGCAAACTCCGGGAGATGGTGAAGCCTGGCATGCTGCAGTCCTTGGGGTCGCAAAGAGTCAGACACGACTGAGCAACTGAATAACAATTGTACGGTATTTCATTTTGAAGCTGAAAGACTAGATAATTCTGGAAGGGGATATGAGGCTGTCTCATGCAAGCATTCTTAGACTCAAATGCTTCAAGCTTCTGGAGAGGAGAGAAGATGAATAAAATGGTTGTCAGCACAGTGGCTTGAGAACCCTTGCCTTGTCTTAAGCACAGTGTCTACTTAACTATAGTCAATTGCGGCTATGCAAGAACGGTCCCAGGGTTGTTAAATCATTCAGGTTAAAAAAGTAGTCGGAAAATTGGATTTTCATCTGAAAGCTCCAAATATGTAAACTCTAGTAGCTAATTCTAAGTTAAACACTGTGTGAAACAAACAAATAAGTTAGTGGGTGCCTAGTATGCAATTTCTTTTGTAAAACAGAGGCTACCTCATATCTAGAAAGAAAATATTATGACTTACCAACTTCATTTAATAGCAACATAAAATGCTTATAAAATGAATGTAAATGTAAAATGCACTTCCAGGTCATATGTTTTGGAGAAATATCTTGTGTAAAGAATTCCTCCCTACCCATGTCACTTGAGTCTGCTGGTTCTGGGGGTTCCATTCATCACCACCCACATTCTTACCCCGACTCCCACCAAAACAGGTGCAGGGCCTTTTGTTTCCTCAATGCCCACTTCTTTGCCCACTGTCCAGCAAAAAGTGTTTTTTGGTTTCTGGATGTCCTGGAATATCAGGAGAGTCAGAGAGGTGATTCAAGGACATTTTCAGATAATGGACAACATCATTCATGTTGGGCACATACAGAGGGAATTGATGGCAGAGAGGCAGATGTCTCTGCCTGACAATAGCAGGAAAGTGGAGAGAATGGCTCTCAGCTTTGTTGGCCTCAGTGCATATGGGACAAGCATGGGCTGGCCAGCTTACATATGACCACTCAGCTCCTGGACAGCCCCAGAGCACCAGTGACTGTGAAAACTGAGCTCTTTGCTGAAAAGCTGAGAGCAAGGCCCTTTTGGGGCTTCCCTGGGGCTCAAACAGTAATAGATCTGCCTGCAATGCAGGAGGCCCAGGTTCAGTCCCTGGGTTGGGAAGATCATCTGGAGGAGGGTATGACAATCCATTCTAGTATTCTTGCCTGGAGAATTTCACGGACAGAAGAGCCTGGCAGGCTATAGTCTGTGGGGTCTCAAAGAGTCGGACATATCTGAGCGACTAATACACACACACACACACACACACACACAAGGACCTTTGCAGAAATACCTTTGCATCTCTTCATCCCTATCCTCCCTCAGACTTCTCCCTCCTTAGCATCTTTCAACATCTCTGTTCTCACCATACTCCTTTCTGATAAGAAGAAATTTCATGTTCTCACACCAGATGTTTCTACCCCAAATTTGTCCATGGTGTAAGTCTTCTCTATATCCCTAAGGCATTCCTTAGAATTTCCATAAGAAACTCCAGAAGACTCCTTTTCTCAACTTTTTAATCTATCACATTCATCTCTGAGATGATGGGATCGAACCCAAGTCTCCTGCACTGCAGGCAGATTCTTTACCAGCTAAGCCACCAAGGAAGCCCTCTGAGACAATGAACACATTGAATAGGCTGCTTGAACGGAGAGGAGGAAAAATTCTAAACATCAAGATAAAAAATAAGTTAAAAAAAAAAAAAAAAAAAGCTGTCCTTGCACAAAATATGTTTAAAGTAGAATACGTTTTTGCTTTTGTATTTATTGTTATTTGTATTAAATTACAAGTCTGACATAGCAATCTTTTTGGCTTGTGAAAGAAAATCACATATTCAAAATAAAAATTTACTTGAATGGGTGAACTTGCTCTGCGTTTCTTCTCAACCCCCTTACATGATGTAGAGGCTGCAGACTGTTTTCAGCTGTGTATCCCTCCTTCTACTTCTAAGGTAGAAACACAGGACAAATACACTTGAAAATATATAGAAAGCATTTTATTGCCTAACTATAAGCATTATCTATTATTAAGAATATACAAGGTATCAAATGCTTTTAAACCAATGATGAATGAAGTCTGGGTGATTTTAGTGCCATATCACAACCTAACATCTGATAGAGAAGAAGCCATAATTTTTTTTTTTTCCTAAAGGGGAATTATTTAAACCTATTACTTTTCTGATGGATGCCTAGAAATCTTACTCCATGATGAAGAAAAAAGAGAAATATAGGTCTATTTGATGCCACTCTTTATAAATTTTTTGTTTAAAAAAAAAGAATTCAATAAAATTCTCACCTCAGTTACTGTATTATCAAAGTCATCACACACGTTTCTTTCACCTGTCAGAAAAACCCCCTTAGATGTTACTGCCTTAATGCACAGAGAGTTTTAAAAAATGAATAAAGACCTGGGGAAAGTGTCTGCTGATGCCTTCAGGAAGCTTTGGCATGATGGTGGGGAAAATAAAATAAGTTTAAGTGCTCATATCTTTGGTTAGTCTCACTTCTTTCAGAGCCCCTGTTAATATCCAACATTATTATGATTCCTTTAGTTTCCACATTTCTCATCTTAAAATATCGCTTGTTTCCCATGATTATAAGTTATTTGTATGTTTGGTAGAACTTTCACATGCTACACTGTATTAAGTTATGATTACCTATTAATGTATTCAGATTAATGAGCATGTGTTATAACAGACACTATGTGCTAGAATTTTCAACATATGCTGAGATATATGATTATAATATGCTGATATATGTAATAGACGTAAGCAAGTTGCTCTGACAGATCATGAGAGAGATACATACGGCCACCCAGGAGAGATGTCCCTTCTGCTCAGCCTTCATAAGTAGGTGATCATTAGCCAGAGCAAGAGGTGAGGACAAGCACATTCTAAATTAGAAAAGCTACGTACTTAAAAGAATATCGTATAACTAGGACATAATGTGCAATATAAGAATACTACATGCAAGGGTTTACAGGGTCACCAAGTTTGAAAGACTTGGTAGTTTATAGTGAGGCATTTAGATGTTTCTGCAGTGGGGCAGCTTGGGGGATACTAAGTGGGATGCTCATTTAACCAGTGGGATACTTGTTTTGATTATCATAGTGGAAAACACTCTCTGACGGAAGTTTAGAGATTGCATTGGAAACAGGTGAGAATGCAAATGGGAGGCCAACTATGAAGGTTTGTTGTAATCTAGGAAGAGGCCTGAACAAGGCAATGGCAAGAGAGATGGGGGTTACGGGGCAGATTCCAGGACTGTTAAGAGATGTAAATAGTCAACATGACTCAGTGAGTTTTGGGTCTGAAAAGTAAGGGAAGAGAGTCTAGGTTTCTGGCTTTGACACCTGGATATATAGTGGTGCCAAAAACTAGCATAGGAAATTCAGGAAAAAAATAAGGGTTTAATACATAGGATAGGTTGAGTGTCTTTTTGGACACATCTAGTGCAATTATCTGTGGTTTATCTAAGATCAGACATATATTGAATAGTTGAGAGCTTGGTTCAGATGTGAGTGAAAGAGGAAAATCTGAGATTTACCAGGTCTTAGCTGAAGCTATGAAAGTGGATGATATAAACCAGAAAAATGTGTAGAAGATGTGGTAAAACTTATCTGGGAAACTTTAACATTTAAAGCATAGGCAGAGGAAGTGATGACTGTAGGTAAAAGTTAGGTTTAAATCTCAAAGATTAGTGCTCTAAAAACCAAGATGTAAGGTGGTATTTCAAATATAAGTGAGACAAATTAGTCTCTGGCATCAGATTCATAGATGAATTAGGCAAAAGAAGAATTAAGGAGAGTTACTGAGGTTTAGCATCCTGGTGGTCATTGGTACTCTTGGGTAGTTCTTTCAAGATGTAGTAGAGACAGTAGCCAGACTTTAGGATTTTGAAGATTGATCGTATTGTAAGGGTCCTTAAGTATGGTTATGCAGGGAGTTTCTTGCATGACAACTCCCACCAAGAAGATGAGCGTGGGATAAATATACCTACTTGGTCTATTCAGTGAGTCATATGCCCTGTTACAAGATAACATACATCCTGAGGAGCGGACAACTTTTGCTAATTTTTTCAAAGTAATTGATGGGTTAACTGTAGCCTGAGGGAGGATTTCCCAGTAAGTAGGAAAAGGAGAGGGGGGTAACAGTTAGAGGGATGTAATATTTATTTGATTTTTAAAGATCAGCTAGTCTTAACCATAGGGGCTTCCCTGGTGGCTCAGATGGTAAAGAATCTGCCTGCCATGCAGGAGACCCAGGTTCAAACCCTGGGTCAGAAAATTCCCTGGAGAAGGCAGAGGCTACCTACTTGCCTAGAGGCTTGAGCATC
The DNA here is from genome assembly GCF_019320065.1 of Cervus canadensis. Lineage (NCBI taxonomy): Eukaryota > Metazoa > Chordata > Mammalia > Artiodactyla > Cervidae > Cervus > Cervus canadensis. The sequence continues at coordinate 49,068,128 of NC_057405.1, forward strand.
TGAGAATTTTGGCACTTAGGGGGTTCTGGAACTAATCCCTTGCAGATGCTAAGGGATGACTGTATATGTATATGCATCTGTATATATACACATAAATTATACAAGTTTATAATTTATTTCTTTGTAATTTGTAGCTTCTAAACTATCAAAGCTTAAAAAAAAGATGAGGGGTTAGATGACTAAAAGCATATAAATTGGGAAAAGCCTGTAATAATAAATCTAAATGTTCCAGCAATTTCAATAAAATAAAAATGGACTAACCTGCTATTAAAGAAAAATCTTTTGAAATAGCAAAACACAAAAAGATTATCATGTATTACTGACAAGAGAGCCACAAAGCCAAATGATTTAGAATTGCTGAAAATAAAGAGATATAAATGGATATAGTGTAAAATTCTAACCCAAGTTAAGTGTATAGAGCAATATTAATATCAGACAAAACAATATTTAGTGGAAAAAGACTCATACACATAGCTAGAGATAATAGATACTTATATATTAACTTCTAGCAGATGGAGAAATCATTACATATTGAATATTACAATATAATTTCAAATTATTTAATGAAAAATGAATAAAATTTCAAGGGGAAATTGACAAAATTATAGAATAAATTTAACACATGCTTTATAAACCAATAGATTTAACTTGAAAAAATTTAAGTCCATAAAAGATTTTAAGTATTGTTTAAATTAGTAAATGGGATAAACTGAAAGTGAAAGTCACTTGATCATGTCTGACTATTTGTGTCTCCATGGACTATACAGTCCATGGAGTTCTCCAGGCCAGAATACTGGAGTGGGTTGCCATTCCCTTCTTCAGGGGATCTTCCCAACCAAGGGATAGAACCCAGGTCTCCCACATTGCAAGCAAATTCTTTACCAGCTAAGCCACCAGGGAAGTAAATGAAATATATATTGCTATATACATATGTAATAGATTATTTTCTCAAACTGAAATGGGCTTTAAAAGTGACCCTCTATAAGGCCACAAACACAAAAATTTCTGAAAAACACATAACATACATACTATTTTCTCTGACCACAACTGAATTGAATCAACTATTAGCATACAAAATGGCCAATTTCCTTATCCAATGCTTCTAAAAAAAGAATAAAATAAAATTAAACAATTTATGGATTAAAATATTTCACTGCAAATTAGAAAATGCTAAGAACTAAAAGAAATTTAAAATATTCTAAAGCTCCAATACTTTGGCCACCTGATTCGAAGAGCTGACTCATTAGAAAAGACCCTGATGCTGGGAAAGATTGAAGGCAGGAAGAGGAGGGGATGACAGAGGACGTGATGATTGGATGGCATCACTGACTCAAAAGACATGAGTTTGAGCAGACTCCAGGAGATAGTGAAGGTCAGGGAAGCCTGGCATGCTGCAGTCCATGGGGTGCAGAATTGGACACGACTGAGTGAATGAACAACAAATAAAATATGGGCTGTACCTGTGGACCAGAGGTTGTTTCGTACCCTGACTCCAGAGTTCAGAAAAAGATTATAACTTTACATTAGTTAAAAATTAAAAAAATTGGAAAATAACTTATTTAAGCATTCAAGAACTAGAATCAACTCAAGATTTAGAACACAGAAAATAATTAAAAATGTAAATTATTGAAACAGAAACCACAACCAACAATAATAAAACCAATAGAAATATTTAAAGAAAAAAATCATGTCTTTGTAAAGATGAGCAAAACAGAGAAAGCTACAGTGAGATTAACATTACAAAAGGATATAGAGTGGATATTTTAAGACGTTATAAGGTATATTTTTAAAAGCAAGACAATTGTATCTAATAAATTAGCAAATTAATATTAAATAATTTTCTTAAAAGCATAAACAAAATTTAATAAAGAAAAATATTAGTCAAAATTATTTTTTTCTAAAATAAACTAGTTTTAAATTTTTTAGAAATAGTTTATCTAACTTAAAAGAAGCAGACAATTACCATATTATAAAATTTTCTTCTAAAAGAGAAAAAGAGAAAATTGATTTTATGTAACCATAACATGCACCCTAGTCTCAGCATAAAATAAAATAATAAAATAAAAAGCATAAAATAAAATAATAAAATAAAAAACTAGTTCAGTCTTCTTACTGAACATTATTCAATACTATTTAATAACCCATGTGCATAATTCAAATGTTCGCAAACTAGCCGGTGGATAACATCAATGTTTGAAACAGGTTGGATGGGGATCAGATTGAGGTGTAGAGACCATGTCAAATAGGAGGGCATACATAAACATGTCCTTGTGAAGTTGTGAGGATACTCTTAGTTTTGTCAGAATTGACAATTTTTTTTCAGGAAGAATCCTAAATATAATCTCCTGATTTTTAATTGTTGACAACTTATTCAACTTTTTGTGGGCCCACTGCATATGCCCATAGGCTAGATTTGGTTGGAGGACCTGGAATGGCTTTGGTTGACTATTTTCCAACTTTGCAATGAGGGCCAACAGCAAGGCTTGGAGAAAGAGTAGATCCATTCATCCTTCCTAACTCTTCAGTGTTAGATAACCACCAGAGCCTCCAGCTGTGCCCAGAGCCCAGCTTCTGACTGGATCCAGGTATGCTACTATTGGGTCAGCACTGGAGCTTGGCCTACTTGCCACTCTGCTGTTTGGTTATCTTGTGTGGTCCAATCACTTTTCTTCTTCTTTTGCCATTTTTACTCAAACAAATCTATTCTAAAATAGTCTTTTTAAGTCCGATCCTAAAGTAGTTTTACCAACATCTTACAGAATCTCTTCCCTGCCTTCTTTTCTTTAAAGGTCTGATGGGTGTGAAGTTGCTCTTTTCCTTTGGAGTAGGTGTGGCCTGTCACTGATACTGTGAAGTTATTTCACGAGCTTTAAAGTAAAAACTAATGTCTGCAAACATCTTCCCTCAAATAAAGATTATCATTCTAGGAGAACACATAGCCAAAACATTTCTTGCAAATTGACTTCATCAGGAATGTCTGGCATTGTTCAAAGCTGTGATGGCGATGCTCTAGTCAGCAGAACATGTGGAACCTATAATCTTTTTTGTGTTCAGCAATTGTTGACCCATTATTGGTCTGTTGCTACATTTGTAGTTTCATTTAAAAGATTTTGATGACTTATTCTTTTTGTTTTTGTTATTTCTAGTGAATTGCAACATAGACACATAAGATTTCTTTCCATACTTGGGAGTAGGGCCAATAACAAGATACAAAGATCACAAGCAGCAACTCCAGTATATTCTGTAATAATGCAAGAGGCCCATCAGAACTGCCCTGTAACTTGCCAAGAAATGGCAGCCTTTTATACAGTAGGAAATCAGGTTACTTTTAAGGCAATCATCGTGTTACAGATCTTCTTAATCAGATTATATCTGTACACAGAAAGGAAAGGGGGACACTGAGCTTAATATTATTAGCTTTAAACTTCTTTTTGGCTGGTGATTTTAAGATAATTGATGCCAGGGTAATATTCATAGGTCTCAGATTTCTAGTTTATTCTCTCATCTCTGCATTTCAGTTTGATCACTGTGATACACTCTGTCTCAGGAAATAGGATGGAAAGTACAGTCCTTATTTTAGGCATATTGTGGGAAATCTAGGGGATTCTTAGAGTGTGCATATGCACTTTATAAAAACTATTAAAAGGAAACACTTTTTAAAAATTATGATTATCTGTCCAGTATTTCCCCTCAGGTTTGCTGCCTTCATTATTCTGCTTGCTGAATAAGACCTACAAGAACTTTGAACATTAGTGTGTAGAAATTGACTTGAGCGAGTATATTTTCTATTTTATTTAGCATTCACAACCAAAACAAGGCTATTTTTGATGACTACAATCAACTGCCTTCATGCTCAAGTCTAAGCTTCCTAAATCAGAAAGTGCCAGAAATTACACTTTGAACCTCCAAATAGTGTGAGTTGAACAGAAGTGTATTTTTGGATACCAAATGTGCTCTCATATCCTTCCAACTCTGCAAAATCAAAGAAGCAGGAATTTCATTATCTGGGCGTTCAGCCTTGATCCCTCACAACTGGCCCTGTCTTCCTGTGACCCTGTTCCCCTGCATCAGACAGAGCCATAACTGTGTCTCAGTGTTCATTTCCAGCCTACCACTACCCCTCCCTCCATCTCCTTCCCTCTCCCCCTCCCCTTCCAGCAGGGGAATGCTTCAACAGAGAGGGAGAAAACTCAAAGAATCCCCCTTTACTAAGGAGAACTAAGATGAATTGTGTCAGAGTTCAGAGCCCCCTTGTTGCTTTGGCATGAAATCACTGCCCTTGGTTTCTGCCAAGGCGGGTGTCAGCTGGTGAATTATAACACTGGCAGACAGGACTGAGATAAGCAAAAAATACAATGTCAGCTGCTACACAGAACTATTCTTTCTGGCCTAGTGAATACAAAAATACATTGTGTAAATAAAGACAGACAGCTTCATTATGCAATTGTCTGCTACTATGTCACTACTAAAGAGCAAGTATTGATTCTGGAAAATATACCCAGACTCTTCAAGCTAATATGCTCTTAACTCTGGGCATGCAGGAACACTAAGGGAAGTAATCATCTAATCGAACTTAACTTCAGACCTGAACCGATATGGATATTTATCATAAGATCTCATTACTTTAGTTGTTTGAAATTTAACTTTAAAAAAGCTTCTTTTGCATTCAAGTCCTCAATATTTATATGACAACATATGTATTTGAAGTAAAATTCTGGGGCTTTGGCTAGCTTTTATGAATTATAAAGTAAGTGTGTATAATTCTGCTCAGGTTGCCATAACAAAATACCGTACCCCAGATACCAAATACCATAGGACAAAATACCATAAAGTACTGGTGCCTTAGACAACAGAAGTTTCTTTTCTCACAGTTGTGGCGGCTGGAAGTTCCAGATCAAGGTCCAGCAGGGTTATTTTCTGGTGAGGGCCCCCTTCCTGACTGTGCCCTCACATGCTGGAGAAAACAAGAACAAATTCTCTCATAAGGATACCAATCCCGTTGGATCAGGGCCCAATGCATATGACCCCTACTGCTGCTGCTGCCAAGTCGCTTCAGTCGTTTCTGACTCTCTGCGACCCCACAGACGGCAGCCCACCAGGCTCCTCTGTCCCTGGGATTCTCCAGGAAAGAATACTGGAGTGGGTTGCCATTTCCTTCTCCAATGCATGCATGCATGCTAAGTCACTAAGGCTCCTCTGTCCACGGGATTCTCCAGGCAAGAATACTGGAGTGGATTGCCATTTCCTTCTCTGGCATATGTCCCCATTTAACCTTAAATACCTCCTTGTAGGCCCTGTCCCCAAATACAACTGTACATATGACATTACAGCCTCAACATATGAATTTGGGTGGACAAAACATTCAGTCAATACCAGTGAATTTGGGACAATTTGATTTTTTTTATAAATAAACAATTTAATAAACTTAACTATTTATCTTATGGTTAGTAATTCATAATATAACAAATAGTATTTTTAGCAAGATATTACATATAGTAACTATCTTTTCTTATTTAGTAACACAATACCAGGAATTAAGCAGAAGATGAACATAGCACAGCAGACTTCAAAGTATGGCTCGTGCGTAACTGTGAGTCCCTAGGGTCTATTTAGCAAGGTCAAACCTATTTTTGGAATAATACTCAGCTGCTATTTGCTTTTTTATGTGTTGGTATTTATACTAGTGCATTTGGTTCACTGCCTTGATACATGTGTTAAGGTACCCAGAATTTTGTCCCCATCACTTTTGCAACATCAATGTGAATACATATATTTATATACATATATATTTACATGTAAGTGCATACATACATATATATATATATACATATACATACATATTTATTTCTTTCTCCAGGAATTTAGGTAAAACAGTTATCTACTGCAGTCTGAAAGGGGTACCCTTGTGTGGAATTGTCCCTATATAGTCTGCAGGTGCCCGTTGCCTCTGGTGAACAAGAAGTCTCATTTTCCCCCAAGGTGTGCTAGCAGCTGTCACCTCTGTAGGAAGTGGAGCTGGAGATGGAGGAGCTTATGCCAAAGGCAAGTGTAAGGTGAGACTTCCTCGTCCACTCATTGGCTATCACCGCCATACTGGGGGTGAGGTTGGATTCTCGTTGATGGAGCAGAGGCCCTGATGGTTGGGTCCAGGCTGGCTGGGTTCCCTTTAAGAGTGCATTCTTTCCTCTCCCAGCTGGTACCCTTGCCCCAGAGGGGAGCAGTGCTAAAGCAGGAGGGGACCATGTGGGCTTTCAGCCCATGAGGAGGTGCTGGCTGTGGCGGGCTGACCACAGACAGAGGACTCAACTACAACCGATGTGCCGCCTGTGCACAATGGCAATCCCTATTGCACTTAGTCTCCTTTATTGCACACGGGTGATCACTCCCCTGTTGCCTCTTCCAGCCCCGACCCTGTGGTGGAGCTACTCTGCAGGGTGGCTGGGGCCCGTGTGGACTCTATGGAGCACAGGCTGTGGCAGTTTCAGGCTTGTAATTTGTTTGTTTTTAAATTTTAAGTAATAAAAATGTGTTCACATTTAGAAGCAATGAATCAATATTACTTAGCAAACCGCCATTTTCTATATGATCAATGCTTGATGTTATAGTCATTCATGAGTACAGGAGTCATTCAGTATGCAATATAATTCAACGTACTTCAAACTAAGAAATTACAAAAAAAATTCCTTGATAAATTTTCAGATTCCATTGAAGTTAAACTTTTGAGGAACAACCACTCATTGAGCTTTTGGTGTGATATCAAAGGTGAATATGCACAGCATCTAAAAAGGCTACCGAATACTCCTCCCTTATCCATCTGCACATCAGTGTGAGACAGCGTTTTCTTTGTAGGCTTTCACTAAAACTGTGTATTTTGACAGAATGAGCAGAAGTTGATCCGAGAATTCAACTGTCTTCTATTTAGTGAGACATTAGCTTTGGCAAATGTGTAAAACAATTTTACTCTTCTTAGTAATTTGTTTTCTGTTTTGAAAAGAAAACTTTTTTGGTAAAATGTGTTATCTATGTTAGCATGTAATGTGTTTATTATTATTGATTTAAACAAATCATTAAATAATATTTTATAAAATTTTCAGTTTTATGAAAAACCTTGGGAGAGATAGTTAATATAAACAAAACCTCTTTGGAATACTCAGTATTTTTAATAGTGTAAAGTGTCTTGAGACCAAAACAGTGTGAGAACCACTGGTGTATGGAAAAATAAGAGCTTTTGCCAACTGGATATCCCCTTTTAAAAAATAACTTCTGCTAGTTATTTTGTGAGTTGGAGCAAGTTACATCATCTGAACTATAGGTACATATTTATAAAATGAAGATATTAAAGTCCACTTCACACAGTTTTTGTAAAGATTTATTTAATTTGTGTCATGTTTATTTCATGAACATTAAAGCACTTTATAAACTGTTAAGTCCTAAACATTTTCAGTTGTGTGTTGATGTTTGTCTCTAGCATAGACTTATGGGACTGGCAAGATACTGAAACTCACAGAATATTCCATTACTTCTTTACTCTTGATTTGTCCCTCTTAATCCTGCTCATCAACAGCAACAGAACAAAAATGATAAATATCATCCTTCTTTTCAAGGTGCTCTACAATATAGTTCCAATTTGTTGTTGCTGGAACTCAGTTGGGTCCTACTCTTTGCGATCCCATGGACTGCAGCACCCAGGCTTCCCTGACCTTTACCATCTCCCAAAGTTTGCTCCAACTCATGTCCATTGAGTCGGTAATGCCATCCAGTCATCTCAACCTCTGTAGCCACCTTCTCCTACTGCCCTCAATCTTTCCCAGTATCAGGGTCTTTTCCAATAAGTTGGCTCTTTGCATCAGGTGGCCAAAGTATTAGCACTTCAGCTTCAGCATCAGTTCTTCCAATGAATATTCAGGATTGGTTTCCTTGAGGATTGACTGGTTTGATCTCCTTGCAGTCCAAGCGACTCTTGAGAGTCTTCTCCAGCACCACAGTTTGAAAGCATCAATTCTTTGGTGCTCAGCCTTCTTTATGGTTCAAATCTCACATTCATACATGACTACTAGAAAAACCATAGTTTTGACTAGACAGACCTTTGTCAGCAAAGTGATGTCTCTGCTTTCTAATATGCTGTCTAGGTTGGTCATAGATTTTCTTTCGAGGAGCAAGTGTCTTTTAATTTCATGGCTATAGTCACCATTGGCAGTGATTTTGGAGCCCAAGAAAATAAAATCTTGGCCACATCATTGTGGTTATCTGGGTCATTAAGACCTTTTCTATACAGTTTTTTCTCTGTATACTTGCCACCTCTTCATCTCTTCTGCTTCTGTTGGGTCCTTACCATTTTTGTCCTTTATTGTTCTCATCTTTGTATGATATATTCCTTTGGTATCTCTAATTTTCTTGAAGAAATCTCTAATCTTTCTCATTTTATTGTTTTCCTCTATTTCTTTGCATTGTCCACTTAAGGCTTTACCTCTTCTTGCTAGTCTCTGTAACTCTGCATTCAGGTGGGATATCTTTTCTATTCTCCTTTGGCTTTCACTTCTGTTCTTTCTCAGCTCTTTGTAAGACCTCTTCAGACAACCATTTTTCCTTTCTTTTTCTTGGAGATGGTTTTGGTCACCACCTCCTATACAATGTTATGGACCTTTGTGTATAGATTTTCAGGCACTCTGTCTACCAGATCTAATAACTTGAATCTATTTGTCACTTCCATTGTATAATCGCAAGGGATTTGATTTAGGTCATACCTGAATGGCCTAGTTTTTCCCTACTTTCTTCAATTTAAGCCTGAATTTTGCAATAAGGAGCTGCTGATCTGAGCCACAGTCATTTCCAGTTCTTGTTTTTGCTGATTGTATCGAGCATCTCTATCTTTGGCTGCAAAGAATATAATCAATCTATTTTCGATATTGACCATCTGGTGTTGTCCATGTGTAGAGTCTTCTCTTGTATTGTTGGAAGAGGGTGTTTGCTACGACCAGTGTAATCTCTTGGCAAAACTCTGTCAGCCTTTGCCCTGCTTCATTTTGTACTCCAAGGCCAAACTTGCCTGTTACTCCAGGTATCTTATGACTTCCTACTTTTGCATTCTAATCCCCTATGAAGAAAAGGATATCTTTTATTGTGTTAGTTATAGAAGTTCTTGTAGGTCTTCATAAAACCATTCAACTTCACTTCTTTGGCATTTGTCGTTGGGGCATAGACTTGGATTACTGTGATGTTGAGTGGCTTGCCTTGGTAATGAACCAAGATCATTGTTTCATTTTTGAGATACAATACAGTTACAGGAGCTTCCCAGGTGGCACTACTGGTAAAGAGCCCACCTGCCAGGGCAGGAGACATGAGAAATGCAGGTTCGATCCCTGGGGTCAGGAAAATCCCCTGGAGGAGGGCACAGCAATCCACTCCAATATTCTTGCCTGGAAAATCCCATAAACAGAGGAGTCTGGTGGGCTGCGGTCCGTAGGGTCTCAGAGTTAGACATGACTGAAACAACTGAGCGCAAACAGTTCTGCATTATAGCTGCAATTAACCTGGCCCCAGTTACCTCCACAAATGCGGTATATCGTCAGGAGAAGGTCTGCCAGAGGAGCTCTACTTGAAGGTCCTGTATTGTGCTCTCTGCTCATGTTCCCTCTGCTTGGGATGGGTCACGGAACTCTTCCAAAGTCAAGGCCTGCTTCAAAACCCTTGTGAGGCCATTCTGGCTATTTCCCTCCTCTCCTGCATTTGGAAATATTTTCCCTTTTTTGACTCTGCATATTAATTTAATATCCTTAAAGTGACTTAAGTTAAGTAGAAGTAAAGTGTGCTTTTCCTGGTTTACTTGTCTTTGTAGTTATTTAAGCTCAGGCCACTTCTCTTGGACCATGATTCTCACCGAAATATTTTATTAGGCTCACCTCTTATTCTCTGTAAGAAATATTGCTTAGAGGAAGCAGTTAATAAATTTTCATTGAATAGAATCAAAGTAATAAATATGCCAAAGCTGCCAAACTAACAGATACATCATCTGTTTTATATGGTGAGAATAATCTGTTTGTAAGGGACAAGATGACGTATGAGGCTCAAATTCTTTGGAAGTCTGAAAACAATTCTCTGAGCTTGTATTGTAGGGGAAACACCAAAAGATTATTCGTGATTTTCTTATGGAAGCAAGTAAATAATTCCTCCCTGTCACATCTCTCTTATAACTTCCTGTCACTGGTGATGCTTATGCCACACACCACCTGTAGCACATCTATACATCTCCAAGTGGACCAATTCAATGGGTGATTCAATAAGCTGAGCTAAAAAAAAGAAAAATCATTCAAACTGTTTGCAGTCCATTGTAGAACTTTATTTTGCCTTTGTTTTATATTTTTTACTTTTCAGGAATTTGTTTTCTTCTGTAGAGATATTTGAAATATTTATTTTTTCCAGTTCTCAAAGGATCTCTAGCCTTTAATTCACATTTAATGGTGGCACTATGAATTCCCTGTTCCTCTTGGCAAGCTGTAAGATTAGTGGGAGGGAGGGCTGACCAACAGGATTTTTGGCAATGATGGAATTGTTTTCTATCTGTGCTGTCAAGCGAAGAGCCACTGGCTACAAGTGACTTTTGAGCACATGAAATGTGGCTAGAGCAACTGGGAAACTCAATTTTATTTTCAGTTTGATTAGCTTAAATTTAAATTAAATTAAGTTAAATAACAGTTAATTAAGTTAAATAACAGTTAAATAATAAATAATACAAATACCTCTGTATTTGACAGCAGTGATGGCGATTATGACTTAAATTTTGCCTGAAACAACTGTCCCATGAAATGGTAAACTGAGAGAAATATACTAAGAGTAACTAAAATTACCTTTTTTTCCTTCAAGAAATACAAATAGGAAATGTCTTTTATTTTTAATCTGAAAGAGCAGGGAAGAAGAATTTATAGACAGAGACAAACAGAGAAAATAGAAATGTGAAAACAGATTTTCAAAATGACCAGTACACGAATGAAAAACTGAAGGAAAGGAAAAAGTGTACAAGGACTCTAGGGATTCCAAGAAGTTAATTTAACTTTCATCCTTCCATGTGTTGCATTTGGGTTGTGTCTTCAGATTATTATCACTATCTTGTCCTTTTACATTCTTGTCACTCACTTCCCATTGTTCTTTGTTTTCTTTCATCAACCTTAAAGATCACTGGTTCTATTGCAGGTAATTCTAGAATTTCACTTTGATAAAATGAATTCACTGTGTTGCCATAGTAATGTCCAGGGGAAAAAAAAATACAAGGATGTGTAAAAGTCAGTCAAAGGCTACTGTGAGTATGGAGTTATTCAGAAGCACGAAGAAAGGCAGGATCAGAAAAGTAATATTCTTAATAATTGAGAAAGAGGAAGATATAAAAATACTGTTTTATGGGAAATTTGGATAAATATTAGAGAGTCTGCTACTTCATCCTTCATCCCATTGCTTTACTAAGTAATCGATGAACCTGCAAATTTAAGATGTTGATTATTGACAGGCACATATTGTAAAGGTCATTAGGTTTCATAAAGAAAAGCTGAGTGTTTGCTTCTTGTTAATCTATACACTGAGAAGTATCCTGTCAGCTGCATCTACTGAGGTAGGTGGTAGACCTAATGACCACTTTAATAGTAGATCAGTTCCTCAACATTACTGTAAAAACTGATAATGTTCTTAAAGACTACCACTAAAGTCGAGTAAGTGGTAAACTGGAAATATTGTGCATGATCTCAGCTAAACAAATCATATAGCTGAAAACAGAATAAATTTATGTTCCCGACTTCCAAGGATACTCCTTCTTAAACCTTTTCAATACTCTTAAAATACTTTATGAAGTAATAATCTATACTATTGCCATAATTTCACTACTATAAAAAAAAAAGTAAAAGGGAACTTTGAAGTAAACTTTATTATGCATTACGTTTAAAAGGGCAATATTTCTTAAACTAATGATCCTAGAACTTAGTGAAATAAATTTAGGGGATCTCAATAATGTTTCTCTCTTTAAGCAAAACAGGATGGGATAGACTAGAATGTATTACACAGAGTAAGGATAAATATTCTATTGTGAACTTTTGTTTCCTTTAAATAAATATATATTTATTTGTATACTGTTTATGTTGTATAGGGGCTTCCCTGGTGGCTCAGATGGTAAACAGTATGCCTGCAATGCAGAAGACCTGGGTTTGATCCCTGGGTCAGGAACACCCTCTGGAGAAGGGAATGGCTACCCATCCCAGTATTCTTACCTGGAGAATTCCGTGGACAGAAGAAGCTGGCAGGCTGCAGTCCAACTCCTGGGTTGCAGAGTTGGATGCAACTGAGCAGCTAATACTTTTACTTTGTATGTTTTATAATGTTTTCTGTTATGAGCTACCTTAACAAAGACTGTTCTAAGTCAACATTCAGTTGATTTAGTGCTAGTTCCAAACTGGGCTAAACCTCCACACAGAAGCACACATTTTTTTTTTTCTTAACAATGGAAAAAATGTTTAATATATTTATAGAAAATCCTTGTTGATACTTTGGGGTTAAAAGATGGTGAACTGATGAGGGCTTACTGAATTGAAAATATAAGTACATGAGATATGAGTATTTATCATGAGGTTTCTGTGCTTAATTGGTACTGGGACCTCTGTGGGCTCTTTAAGTCTTGAAATACCTGCTGTTCAGTTCTGGGAAATCTTGAATTACTTCTTTGGTAATTTCCTTCCATTTCTTTTGTTCTCCCTTTATGAAACTTTTATTTGGATGTACCCTTAATGGATTAATAAGCTAATTATTATGTCTTTTCCAGTGATTTTTTTTTCCTGTACCTTCTGGAAGGTTTCCATGTCTTTATCATCTGAAATACTTCAACTGGGTATTTTAATTCTTCACCAGCCTTTCAGTATCCAAGAGTACCTCCCTTCAATCTTTTTGTGTGTTTCTTTTTAGTAAGCTTATGCCTCTTGACTATAAACTTTAAGAGTTTCTTGTTTTCTTTCTCCCTCCTTAGGTAGGACAGGATGGCTCACGCTGACCAGAGTTAGGTGTTCCCTTTTCTCATGGTCAGTTAGGCTTTGATTGTATTCTAGCAGATTTGGATCTGATTAATTAGTTTCTCCTGCTTACTCCTTGAAAGAAAAGTTGTGAACAACCTAGACAGAATATTGAAAAGCAGAGACATTACTTTGCAAACAAAGGTCTGTCTAGTCAAGGCTATGGTTTTTCCAGTGGTCATGTATAGATGTGAGAGTTGGACTAAAAAGAAAGCTGAGCGCTGAAGAATTGATGCTTTTGAACTGTGCTGTTGGAGAAGACTCTTGAAAGTCCCTTGGACTGCAAGGAGATCCAACCAGTCCATCCTAAAGAAAATCAATCCTGAATATTCATTGGAAGGTCTGACGTTGAAGCTGAAACTAATACTTTGGCCACCTGATGCAAAGAGCTGACTCTTTTGGAAAGACCCTGATGCTGGGAGTGATTGAAGGCGGGAGGAGAAGGGGACAACAGAGGATGAGATGGTTGAACGGCATCACTGACTTAATGGACATGAGCTTGAGTAAACTCTGGGAGTTGGTGATGAACAGGGAGTCCTGGCATGCTACAGTCCAAGGGGTCACAAAGAGTCGGACACGACTGAGTGAGTGAACTGAATTAGTTTCTCCTGAGGGCAGGCCTTGTTAAGAACAGAGTGCGACTTCAAGTTTCCAAATGGTTTCCTTGCCTCTCTCCCTGCTGGAAGCTCTAGGAGATTTTTCTCTTTTATTTACTGTTATTGTGTGGTTGAGCTCCTGGAGGTGAAACTAAAAAACTGTGGAAGTCTCCCTGACTGGGTCCCCTGGAGTTTTGAACTCTCAGAGTTGTCCACACTCTAGCAATTAGTCATTCCAGTTAGGTTTGTCTTACTCCCAGCAGCACCAGTTACAGCTTTTGCAGCTGTTTCCTCCTCCTGCATCTCTGCTCTGGTAAGCTGTTTTATGTTCCTTTTTTATACACCTTGTTTCATGGTAGCAATGTTTTCTTATCTCTAAAATATATTTGTGTGTGTATGTATATACTTCACACAGTAATTTATATTACTTCATCCTCCTTGCCTAATCTTTGTTTCCTTTCTTTTATTCTTTTTCTGTTTGGGACTGTTATTCACATTAATTTGTGTCATGAAATGTTAAAAGTTATTTATAATTGTTGGCTTATGATTTTAATTGAATTTTGAAGGCCCTGAACACAGCACCCATCCATCTCTCCTTAATCTCATTAATATTTTAGAGCTTTCTCTGTAGAGGGCTTGCATATCTTTTACTAAATTTATTCCTGGATATTAGGTATTTTTTAATTTTCTTTAGAAAATTTTTTAATTTGCTTTAGAAAATCTTAAGAAGATTTTTTCTAATTGTTTGCAATTATATAGGAGTATAATTTGAATTCTGTTAATTTATCTGTGTATTCCTTTGTGATTACTTCCTATGCAATCATCTTGTCTGCTAATAAAAATAATTTTTGCTCTCCTTAGTAATCCTTATACATCTTTTATTTCTTCTTGACTAATTTCCTGGTGAGGAAAAATATGGAGTAGGAGTAGCAGGCTTTTGCATCTCATTCCAGCTCAAGAGTAAACCAATTCATTGTGTAGATGTAAGTTTTGTATTTAGGTTTATTTCTTTTAAATATATTTTTCAGATTAGGGAAGTTTTTTTAATTTTTTATTTGTGGTGCATTTAAAAAGTAATTATGGGATATGGAATTTTATCACTTGCTTTTCTGAATTTAAAATTATTATGTAGCTTTTCTGTCTTATTCTTTTAATGTAGTAGCTTAAATGAATTGATTTTCAAATGTCAAACTAATGTTTCATTCTTGAAATAATTCCATTTTGGTTGCGACATATTATTTCTACACATTGCTAGACTTGCTAATGTTTTGTTTATGATTTTCATATATATGATTCATGAAAGTGATTTGTATGTTGATCTGTAATTTTCCTTTCTTAAAATGTCTTTGTTAGACTCTGGTATCAAGTTTTACTGGTCTCTAAAAGAAATTGGTTAAATATTTTCTCTATTTCTGATCTGTAGAAAAATTTATGTGAGATTGTTTATATCTTAAGTATTTGGTAGAAATATAATAACATCTGAATCTGGATGTTTCTTTATTGGAAGGCTATTAATTATAAATTCAGTTTTAAAAATTGATATATATAGCACAATACTTAGACATGTATTCCTTCTCATATTGATACTGATCATTTGTGTTTTCCTAGAAATGTGTCTGTTTCATCTATTTTGTAAATTTATTGTGCTAAAGTTGTTTATAATATACTCTTTGACTGCTTAATGACTCTAGAATAGTGATTCCCGTCTTTGTATTCCTGATATTAGCTCTTTTTTTTTCCCTTCTGATATTAGCTCCTTGTTTTTTCTCTCTCTTTTTTCTTCAGTTGCAACTGGGATTTATTAAATTTTTTTTTAGTTTTATTATTTTTTTTCATTTATTTTTATTAGTTGGAGGCTAATTACTTTACAATATTGTAGTGGTTTTTGCCATACATTGACATGAATCAGCCATGGATTTACATGTGTTCCCCATCCTGATCCCCCCTCCCACCTCCAATTGCTTCAAAGAATCAACTTTTGGAGTTTTTTCCCTCTAAGATCTATGTTTTATTCTGCTTATTAAATTCTGCTACTTCCCTCTACATATTTCTTTGGATTTACTTCCTTTTATTTTATCTCTCTCTGCCCTTGGGTTAATGAAAACTATTAACATTGAACATTTTTAAAATATGTACCTTCTCAAATCAATTGATGGGGTGTAGGGAATGGATAATTTAATAATCTATTAAAAATCAGTAATTAAAACATTTTATTAATATTTCCTGTGAGAAAATTGCAGTTTTTGGAGATAGAAACTTAAAACAGTCTGACAATATCATGCAATTGGGAAAAATCTATATAGTTTCAAAAAGGTTTTAATTGAATTAACAGATATATTAGAAAAAAAATGAAAACTAGCAATATTTCTAATATTATAAGGAAGAACTAAGTGTAAGGATTTTTGAATTCATAATAATTTGGTGTACAGACTGAAGAGGACATTATTACTCAAAATTAAATTTTAAAAGCTACATGTAAATTTCAAATACTTTACAATTATTGGTGTGCTTTATATTTTAAAATAAAGTAGAAAAGAACTCAAATTATTAATATTACTTTCAGAAAAGGCAAAAATTATAGACTAGTGTAATGTTCCATATGTAATTTTTAGAATTTATATATATGGTTCAGTCTCATAAAAATTCTGGAATTGTGAGGTGAATTTTTAAAATGTGAATGACTTACACTGAGTTAAAAATGTACTATTATCAAATGGAATACTGATTGGATTGCAAAATTAAGAACTAATGAAATTTAAAAATTAGTATAAATTTGTGGAAACAACGTAATTTTCATTTTCCACTTTTCTTTCTACTTTGCTAATCTTGCTTTTAATCTCTGTTTTTGAACATGAAGGAGAGTCTAAATTATTCTCAATTAAAATATCATTCTTCCAAAGTATCCATAGGAGTATGCTATGGAAATAAGCTTTCTCATGAATGTTTGTGGTGAACAAACATTCTGTCCAAAGTATTAGTAATGGTGAGCCCTGGGATCATCCTGGGGGAGAGAATAATTGCAAGAAGCTCATCTAAAGTAGGGCTTCCTCTGGTGGCTCAGCGGTAAAGAATCCACCTGCAATGCAGGAGTTGCAGGAGATGTGGGTTCTGACCCGTGGGTCAGGAAGATCGCCTGGAGGAGGGCATGGCAAACCACTCCAGTATTTGTGGGCTACAAACTATAGAGTTGCAAAGAGTTGAACATGACTGAGGCAACTTAGCATGCATGCATCACAAGCTTGCCCTGAATAAGACCTAGCTTTGCACTGCATTATTAAAGAATCCTTACACTGAGGAAACCAGATCTGAAAGAGACACGTGCACCCCAATGTTCATCGCAGCACTGTTTATAATAGCCAGGACATGGAAGCAACCTAGATGCCCATCAGCAGATGAATGGATAAGGAAGCTGTGGTACATATACACCATGGAATATTACTCAGCCATTAAAAAGAATTCATTTGAACCAGTCCTAATGAGATGGATGAAGCTGGAGCCCATTATACAGAGTGAAGTAAGCCAGAAAGATAAAGAACATTACAGCATACTAACACATATATATGGAATTTAGAAAGGTGATAACGATAACCCTATATGCAAAACAGAAAAAGAGACACAGAAATACAGAACAGACTTTTGAACTCTGTGGGAGAAGGTGAGGGTGGGGATATTTCAAAAGAACAGCATGTATACTATCTATGGTGAAACAGATCACCAGCCCAGGTGGGATGCATGAGACAAGTGCTCCGGCCTGGTGCACTGGGAAGACCCAGAGGAATCGGGTGGAGAGGGAGGTGGGAGGGGGGATCGGGATTGGGAATACGTGTAAATCCATGGCTGATTCATATCAATGTATGACAAACCCACTGGGAAAAAAAAATAATAATAATAATAAAATAAAAAATAAACAAACAAACAAACAAAAAAAAGAGGTATATAATAAAAAAAAAAAAGAATCCTTAATAATAAAAATAAAAGCATGGTTATCTGGACTTGTAATTTATACATTTATAATTTATTAGTGATCAGGTATTTAGTATATGCTTCACAGTGTATCAATCTGCTTACATGCAAAATCTCAATTCATGTTCAAAAGGAACTGCATAAAGGTGGTATTATTGATATTTGACTGCTTTAACAGATGAGGTCGCTAAGGTCTATAGGAATTAAGCATTTCCCCGAAGGCTGCTTGAATTGTGGTCTTCCCCACTGTGGACCTCTCCGGTGGCTCAGACTGTAAAGAATCAGCCTGCAATGTGGAAGACCTGGTTTCGATCCCTGGTTGGGAAGATCCTCTGGAGAAGGAAATGGCAACCCACTCCAGTATTCTTGCCTGAGGAATCCCATGGACAGAGGAGCCTGGTGGGATAAAGTCCGTGGAGTCACAAAGAGTGGGACATGACTGAACAATTTTCACTTGAGTTGTACTGAGATTTGAATCCAAGAAATCTACTTAGTCAAAGATAAGGTGTCCATAGGTTCGTGGATTTATCTCTGGGCTTTCTATTCTGTTCCATTGATCTATATTTCTGTCTTTGTGCCAGTACCATACTGTCTTGATGACTGTGGCTTTGTAGTAGAGTCTGAAGTCAGGCAGGTTGATTCCTCCAGTTCCATTCTTCTTTCTCAAGATTATTTTTGGCTATTCGAGGTTTTTTGTATTTCCATACAATTGTGAAATTATTTGTTCTAGTTCTGTGAAAAATACCATTGGTAGCTTGATAGGGATTGCATTGAATCTATAGATTGCTTTGGGTAGAAGAGCCATTTTGACAATATTGATTCTTCCAATCCATGAACACGGTATGTTTCTCCATCTGTTTGTGTCCTCTTTGATTTCTTTCATCAGTGTTTTATAGTTTTCTATGTATAGGTCCTTTGTTTCTTTAGGTAGATATACTCCTAAGTATTTTATTCTTTTTTGTTGCAATGGTGAATGGTATTGTTTCCTTAAGTTCTCTTTCTGTTTTTTTCATTGTTATTGTGTAGGAATGCAAGGGATTTCTGTGTGTTAAGTTTATATCCTGCAACTTTACTATATTCATTGATTAGCTCTAGTAATTTTCTGGTAGAGTCTTTAGGGTTTTCTATGTAGAGGATCATGTCATCTGCAAACAGCTAGAGTTTTACTTCTTCTTTTCCCTATCTTGGATTCCTTTTTACTTCTTTTTCTGCTCTGATTGCTGTGGCCAGATCTTCAACACTATGTTGAATAGTAGTGGTGGAGGTGGCACCTTGTCTTGTTCGCTGAATTTCAGGGGAAAATGCCTTCCAATTTTCACCATGAGGGTGATGCTTGCTGTGGGTTGTCATATATAGCTTTATTATGTTGAGGTATGTTCCTTCTATTCCGCTTTTTGAGAGTTTTAATCATAAAATGAGTGTTGAATTTTTGTCCAAAGGCTTTCTCTGCATCTATTGAGATAATCATATGGTTTTTATCTTCAATTTGTTAATGTGGTGTATTACATTGATTGATTTGCGGATATTAAAGAATCCTTGCATTCCTGGGATAAAGCCCACTTGGTCATGGTGTATGATTTTTTTAATATGTTGTTGGATTCTGTTTGCTAGAATTTTGTTAAGGATTTTTTGCATCTATGTTCATCAGTGATATTGGCCTGTAGTTTTCTTTTTTTGTGGCATCTTTGTCTGGTTTTGGAATTAGGGTGATGGTGGCCTCATAGAATGAGTTTGGAAGCTTACCTTCATCCTTACCTTCATCTGCAATTA